>NW_026610087.1:66487-148987 GCF_029499605.1 Hyla sarda | reverse complement strand
GTGTAATAAGTCTGGTAAAGACCAGCTGCAGAAAGCCGGACCCTGCTATAATGTCTATACAGGCCGGTATTTGGGGTTATAAAACAGTTAATGTGTGTATTTCTACTCCCTATGGTACCATATGTCAGGTGGGAGTGTGCCGGACCACTAGGGGAGCTGAAGAACAGTCCGCGAGTCAAGTTAAAGAGGTGACTGGAAAAGAAGCTCCAGAGATGGCTGTGGAAAAACCAAAACTCCGGAAAAGAGTACCGGTGGAGCAGGGGGCTACGCTTACGGTCACAAACAGAGTCCTAAGAGAAGAAGATGTGGTGTCTGAACTAGAGAGAGGTCGTAACCAGAAAGGTCAAACCGCTGGACCACATACTGTTGCAGACCCAGGAGCCCTAGTAGTTTTTTCCAGGCCATGGAGAGACTGTGACAAGACAAAAGAAAAGTCTGCCAAGGAGCCGAGAGACAGTTCAGAGGAACTGTTTGGGAATCATCCGGATTCGCTGGTGCCCAGAGCCATTGAAGTTGTTGCTAGGGGCAACAAACTTACCGGCAAGGGATTGCCAGTCCGACAGGAGTGTTTAGCAAGAGTCTCCAGAGTTGCCAACGTGGTGGGAGACGAAGAGTGCCAGGTGTCGGTGGCAGCTGTTGATGATAATAACAAGGCACAAGTGGCCGCAACCCCGAAAAAGGGGGAGACTTCATCTAGAGATGGAGAAGAGCTGGGTCGAGTGTCTGACAGAGGACCAGAGGATGTCTCAAGGTCTAACAGCGAAAGTGAGGAGACCGCTGTCAGTAAAAGGTCTCGGAAAAGACGAGCTGGCCTTGGGAAAAAACTGGAGCAGATCCAGAATCTGGAAGAAACCCTGCAGATGGTTTATGTGAAGTTGTTGGAGAAAGAAAAAGAGATACATCGCTTGACAGAGGAGAAGGACAAATCAGTTGCTGACTTTAAGAAAGAGCAAGAAGTGAGGCTTCAGCTGGAAAAAATAATGGAGCATCACAGAAGTGAGTTTGTGGCTCTGCAGGATGAACTGTCCCGCTCCCAGGGTCTTGTGACCAGCAAGGAGAGTGAAGTGCAGAGTCTGGCCAAGCGGATGTCATTCCAGGAAGAAGAAGTGAGTCTTCTACATGGTGCATATCAGGCTCTGCGGAGTGATCACAAGGCTAGGCTGGTAGCCATGGAAAAAATAGAAAAAGAGAAGAATGAAATGAAGATGGAAGCTGAGGCTCTTGCCAGCAATCTGGAGAGTGTCTCTAAAGCTAAGAGACAACTTCAGGAGGAAGTCAAGGTGAAGAATGCCCTTGCACATGCTCTTCAATCTGCTCGTCATGACAATGTCTTGCTCCGTGAGCAGTATGAGGAGGCCCTGGAACAAGTTGAGACTCTGAAACATGAAAACAAGAACTTGCAAACAGGAGATCTCAGATCTATCTCAACAGATTGGTGAGAGTGGAAAATCTATCAATGAGTTAGAGAAGACCAAGAAACAGTTGCTGGACAGTGAGAAGATGATCTCCGCACAACTCAAGAGTGAGCAGCTGAGATATATAAAGCTGGAAGATGACATGAAGATCTTAAAAGAGAGCCTGGAAGCGCAGAACGAAACGCGCAGAAGGTCCCACGTAGCTGCCTTGGTTTTACTGGGAGCGCAACTCTACGAGCAGGTGGCTGTGCTGGCAGACAATGAACAATTGAGGAAACAATTGTTGTCTTTGGAAGATACTGTCAGGGACTTGACAGAGTTACTTGACAGTGAGAGGATGAAGTCCGCTAAGCTCCAGTGTAAGCTGCGAAAATGTGAGAAAAAGAAGAGGACCAGGAAGTCCTAAAAGAGAGCACAGACCAAGATATGGTGGAATTGGCTCAAGAAAGGCTTCTGGGGCCGAAGTTACAGGATACAGTTATGCTTTCTCTGAATGCCAAAAAGTCCTCTAAAGCTAAGATTGAGGTGAAGTCCTGTAAGAAGTCCCCTGAAGCTAGGACTGAGCTGAAACCTAGTGGGAAATCCTCTGAAGTGGAGACTAAGGAGAAGAGAGGTGGGAAATTCTCTGAACCTGAGCAGACCAATAATTCTGAAGGTAATGCTGAGGCAGAGAAATCCTCTGAAGCAGAAGCTAAACCAGAGTCAACCTCAAAAGCTGTGAGTAAAGAGAATGGCACAACTGAAGCTACAGGTGAAGAGAAGAGTAAGCCTGAAGAAGCTGCAGTAGGAGAAGCTGATTCTACACAAGAATCTGAAGGAGCTAAAGACTCTGAAGCCAAACCTGAGAAAGCTGGTGCCCCTGAAGAGAAAGCTGGATGGGATGTGGTGAAACCATGTGAGGAATCCACTGAAGTCAAGACTGAGGTGAAACCAGGTGGGAAGTCCTCTAAAGTTGAAACTGAGATGGACCCGTGTCAGAGATCCTCTGACGGTACAGAGAACAAGACAGTAGTTGGTGAAGCCACTGAGGCCGAAAGATTCTCTGAAGCAGAGGCTGAGGTCCGGCAAGCCAGAAGAAGACAAAGGTTAGAAGCATCGGCCCTCTCACTCCTTAATTTCAAGAACCCTGCCCACACCAGGGTGAAGAACCTGGTACTGGAGAGGTGTGACCGAGAGACTTGCAAATGGTGGCTGCTAAAAGTCCGGAAGAAAAAAGTCAAGGACTTCAGAGACTGTGGGACAAAAGTTGTCCAAGAGAAAGGAAAGGCAGATGGTTTCTGCCTTTCAAATACATTTGCCCTTCCCGGTGGTCTGAGCAAAGGGGGGGATATGTGGCAGTGTGGCAAGGAAAGGGTGTATTTCCTTGGCTCACCCTGCAGAAGCTCTCACCTGCTTCTTAAGAAATGAGGCAGGAGGGAAGGGAGGTGTATATGAGCTGGAGAATCAGTCTAATCTGAGCTCTTCTTAGGAGACAGCATGTGGGCTGTAGGGAGGAGACAGAGCCTGCTGAGGAGTACACAGCCCGAGCTATGAGTGGCTCAAAGAGAGTGACATGAATTGTGAGTAGAAGGTTGCAGGGGACATATGTTTAATCGGCTGAGGGAAGCTCAGCAGTTAGTCAGGACAAGCTGATCTGTTTAGTCAGTGACCAGACGGTCTAGGATTTTGTTTTGTTCCTGCATATTTGTTTATTTCTTTCCTTGCAACCTGTCTGATAAAACTGGCAAGGTGCCAGATTTGCATTATAAGCATTTGTTTGCTGGTTTATTGAGAAGAAACACATCCTGTGGCGTGGTCCAGGACGATCCCAGAGCTAATCCCCAAGACGGATCATCACATGTTATACACGGTGCCTCACCTGCCGCGTTCTTGCATAATAATCTCTCCCCTGCCAACGAAGCGTTTATGCTTATATCTGCTTGTATCCGTATACTATCTGCGATACATTCCTATTCCACATTATATTTCCTCGCTCATTCTTCTATTATATGTATTCACCTACCTCCATATAGCAGAGCTGACACCAGTGCCTGTGAAACGTGCATTATTGCCAAGCAATGTGCGCGCATTATATTGGTGAATTTGCGCATTATTTACATGAATCATAATATATATTCAAGCAATTCATTTGCCCAGGCTTTGGATCCTTTTGATTGTACAGCATCCTCCATAGTCACGGGCATTCGACTCTCTCCTCCCCCTTTTTTCACATTCTCACGTACACACTTCACACACACCTTGGCGTATCAATTAACTTACGTCATGGAGACAGGTACGGGCGCACTTTTCCCGCGTCACTGGCACTGCGTATCTAAGTCAGTGCCGGTTTCTCAGTCAGTAGCATGAACAAGGAGATCTTCTGCGAAACAACTTGTCGCTTCTGATCAGCTCTCGGGAGCTGATGACCCCTCCCCTTCCTTCCTACCTGTAATTACAGCACCAATCAAAGTCTGAACTATTTGAAACTTCCAACGTGGTGAGTGCGACGATATTTTTCCTTCTACTTGTTTGATCGTGTACAGTCAGACATTACCCACGTAGTCATCGTGTACAGTCAGACATTACCCACGTAGTCATCGTGTACAGTCAGACATTACCCACGTAGTCATCGTGTACAGTCAGACATTACCCACGTAGTCATCGTGTACAGTCAGACATTACCCACGTAGTCATCGTGTACAGTCAGACATTACCCACGTAGTCATCGTGTACAGTCAGACATTACCCACGTAGTCATCGTGTACAGTCAGACATTACCCACGTAGTCATCGTGTACAGTCAGACATTACCCACGTAGTCATCGTGTACAGTCAGACATTACCCACGTAGTCATCGTGTACAGTCAGACATTACCCACGTAGTCATCGTGTACAGTCAGACATTACCCACGTAGTCATCGTGTACAGTCAGACATTACCCACGTAGTCATCGTGTACAGTCAGACATTACCCACGTAGTCATCGTGTACAGTCAGACATTACCCACGTAGCCATCGTGTACAGTCAGACATAACCCACGTAGTCATCGTGTACAGTCAGACATTACCCACGTAGTCATCGTGTACAGTCAGACATTACCCACGTAGTCATCGTGTACAGTCAGACATTACCCACGTAGTCATCGTGTACAGTCAGACATTACCCACGTAGTCATCGTGTACAGTCAGACATTACCCACGTAGTCATCGTGTACAGTCAGACATTACCCACGTAGTCATCGTGTACAGTCAGACATAACCCATGTAGTCATCGTGTACAGTCAGACATAACCCATGTAGTCATCGTGTGTACATGTCGAAGCAAGAAGTGTGGTATAGAAAGACTATGGGATTGTGGAGAAGTCTGGGCAGGAGAGCTAACCTGCCCGAGACCTTAACCATCACTAAGGCCCAAAGAACCAGAAGGGCCTACCTAGAAAAGAAGGCACGCCACAGCACACTAGGATAGTGTCCAAGATATGGAGACTAACCGGACATGGACCCCAAAGGTCTGAGCGGACCGAAGCAACATCCCATCAGGACGGGAAAAGAGGGGGAAACAAAAGGGAAGTTTACTCCACAAGACCGTAGAGTCAGTGTAGCGCAACTGACACTGACAAAGTGAAGAATGAACACACCCCTCCGGGGAGATAGCACCGAGGGAGGAGGAGAGCAATGGCAGGACCAAAACACAGACGGTGCTAGACCAGCTGACGCCGAACCATACATGACTGCATAAACTCCTCCAACAGAGGAGAATGCCAAGGCTGCATGAGCAGCAGTAGATAACCAAGAAACAGGAAGAAAGCCAGGCTGCAAAAGTGCACCGCCCTGCTGATTGCTCTCAGCACAAACAAGGGCCCAGCCAGGTACCCACCTATATAGTGGAGAGGAAAACAAGGGGTGGTTGCGATGAAACGCAGGCACTGACCAGCCAAGCTCCCTGATCCCCGTACCCCCTGTGGAAGGGGAATTGTCAAAGTGTGCCAGTCGCTATAGGAGCAAGGAAATGCTGCCCGAAGGCAAGGGGACAAAGTACAGGCTGGAAGAAGCCTCCAGGAACCCTGCAACAACATATCGAGGTATGGAGGAGCCAATTAGTGTCCCCAGAGAGATCGGAATTCTGGACACTGGTGCTGGGCAAAAGGTAAAAAGACATGACTACGAATACAAGTAAGAAGCACACACACAGGCAACAGAGCCGGTGCATTGCCATAGAATGAGATGGTCCACCTCCCTCACATCCTATTGGCTCACACTTGTCACGTGACATATTTAAACGTCACGCATCGATGCGCACAGCAGTCTCAGTTTGGCTATCACAGGGAGAGGATCTCCTCTCCCTGTGATAGCTGAAGCTGCACGGAGCTCTCATGGCCTCTGTGGCCCGACAGAAGCTCACACATTTACGCAGCTCATACACATTTAGTCTATTATTACATGTACTGTTGATCCACAGCGCTATCGGGATCCCTATGCCCAATGGCACTGACATCAGTGTGCCCCCCCGCGAGCGCCCCACGCCCGCAGCTCTACTCCCCGTCCCCCGTTAACGCTCAGGGAGTGGGGAACAGAAAGTAGAGCATCGGGCACAGATAAAGTAGTACTGCGCATGCGCAGCACTACGCAAATAGCGTAGGGCTAAAGTTAGTATTGCGCATGCTCAGTTGTCCTTCCCTACGCAATTTGCGTAGTGCTGCTCCTGCGCAGCACTAACTTTAGCCCTACGCTATTTGCGTAGTGCTGCTTATGCGCAGTACTACTTTACCTGCGCCTGATGCTCTAATTTCTGTTCCCCGCTCCTTGAGCGTTAACGGGGGACGGGGAGTAGAGCTGCGGGCGTGGGGCACTCACGGGGAGGCACACTGATGACAGCGCCATCGGGCATAGGGATCAACAGTACATGTAATAATAGAGTAAATGTGTATGAGCTGCATAAATGTGTGAGCTTCTGTCGGGCCACAGAGGCCATGAGAGCTCCGTGCAGCTTCAGCTATCACAGGGAGAGGAGGGAAACTGAGACTGCTGTGCGCATCGATGCGTGACGTTTAAATATGTCACGTGACAAGTGTGAGCCAATAGGATGTGATGGAGGCGGACCATCACATTCTATGGCAAATCTCATTCTATGGCAATGCACCGGCGCCTAAACCACCCTGCACAGATACCTGGAGGGATTGGGGGGGGGGGGGGGGCAGAACTGACTGTGTCACCCCATCAGGCCCCATGCCAGAACAGAGGTGCTTAACTGCCGTAGACCTGTGGAAACAAGATCACAGGAAGGCCCGAGGCACACCCCACCGATAACAACGAGCAGAGTGGCCCAGCATACCTAGGGACACAGACATGGTTACCGCACGCCAGTAGTGGGGTACCCAGGCTGCAGACGCGAAAGAAGCCGCAGACATCCAAAAGTCCAGCAGTATGGAAGACCAGCTCAGCACCCAACGGTGTTTTGCAACCATGCCCCAAGCAGACCAACGTTGCACCCTCAGAAAGGGGAACAGAGTGCTGCTGTTGCTGTGAAAGTCCATGGAACCTACCGGAAAAACCCACACCACATCTCCTAATGGTGCACACATTAGGACTGCGGTCGCAGACGCAATAGAGGAAGGATGTATGTGGGAAAGGAAAAATGAAGATACAGTCAGACAGACAGGTATAAAAGGTCCAAGGTACCCACCGAGACACACTGTTGGAACTTCACATGGAAAATTAGTCACCGGACTGCAGAAGCGGGAACAAAAAGAATGGGGAAGGTGACCTGGCGGATCAGAAAACCATGCAGACACAGTCTGGCTATCTGGCATAGGGCCCATGGCCACACAGGGTCTCGCATTCAGAACCACACACAAAGTGGGTTACCAGCCTTCAGCAAGGAGAGCGGCTGGCATGTAGAGAGGCATCTGGAGGGAAGGAGGGAACCCTGCGAACCAGTAATGAGGTGCACTGAATACAGCCCATGGAGCAACATGGGGGGACTCACTTGGAACTACACCTTGGTAGTGAATTACCGTAACTTCCGTCCAAGGTGTGGGAAGTGTGTGGTATTTGACCCGACATAGTAGTAAACCATGCAGACAACTGTCCGGCTGACTGATATAGGATTCCTGAACACTCATGGTCACACCTTCAACCTTCCAACGGAGAGAGAGGTACAAGAGTGTGGCTGAACGAATGGGTGACCTGGCGGTGCAGGAGACCCAGCAGACAAAGTCTGGTTGACTGGCAACAGTCCCGAAGACCTGCAGGGACCCTCATTCGGATTCCTTACACCAGCAGTGAGGTACGGGAAACCTGATCATGCCCGCAGCAGCCCAGAGATGGGAGACAGACAGCGGCATCGACCATGCAGACAACAGTCTGGCTGAACAAGTACACCTCTAGGCGCTGGCTAAAAGGGGACAGCCAGATAGGCGATCACTGTGCCCCTCTGTCGCATGTGGGAGGCCTAGGAGCCATGGATAGTATCCCCGCCACCCTGGGAGATTGGGGGATGCTGAGGAGCCATGGATTGTATCCCCTGTTACCCCATATAAGGTCCATAGGACACGCTGGGACACTTCTTCGTACACCTCGCGCAACAGTGGGGTACCGGAAATCCAGCCGCAGATACATCAGCCATGAGATGAGTGACAGGCGGCGGAGGAAACCACGCAGATTACTGTCTGGCTTACTGGTATGGGTCCATAGTATACAACAGTTCACTCCTACAGATACGTTGCACAGCAGTGGGGTACCACGGGGTGCCAGCCACGGACACGGCAGCTGAGAAATGAGTGACAGGTGAGACTACAATGTGGCATAATGATATCCGGTGCAATCCATGCCCACGCAGGGACACTTCCACGAAGACCTCGCACAAGACGTGAGGATCTGGAGCACTAGCTGCGGATGCGGCAATCTGTGGAGGAGGGAATCATATTGTATGAGGCGCCAAGAACACCCCCTTGATGGATGACCGGCAAACCTGACAGCGTCCTTAGCGTCCACCAAGATGCAAAAGCCCTACAAAGGCACCCGACCAGTGCCTTGTCACGGTAGGGAGGGACTGGAAGTCGGCCGTAGGCACGACGGGCATGGTATGACACTCAGTGGTAGGGGAGAACAGTCAGTGAATATATCACTGATAGTTTCTAAGGGATCGAGAAATCCCTGGCAATAACCCGCCAAGTCGGTGCGCATACGCAACCTGACAGAGTGAGAACCCTGCAGGAAATAGATACGCTGTGTATCTATGTAATTAGGCCATAGCAGGTCACCGTACAGGGTGACTGAAGGAAATAAGGCGACCCCAAATACCATCAGATATAAAAAACTGATAAAAACAGACCAAGGCTGAAATAGCAAATGGTCGCCACAAGGGGGAGCTCACAAGAAGCAATGAAAAATCAAGGGTGCAATACAATTTATGGCCACAAGAGGTCTGAGTAAACGCCACCAAATGGTCTGTGTGACCTTTTTTTTTTTTTAAGCTGTGAGGAAGTGCAGCCCTCCGAGAAAGGAGGGCGTGCTGGAGGAACACCACCCCCAGAGATGGCCACATACTGTAGGGAGCACAGGGGGAACAGGTAGAATGACCCAGCTGGTTCCTCCCCCGCTGGGGAAGCGCCCGGCAGTGTGGGACTGGAGACCCGCTGTCCCAAGAAAACTAACAAGGGGGGCAGCAGCAGATAAGAGAACGCGGTCAGGACTCGCTGCCTGCAGCTGTGGCTCTCTGGTCATTTTAATAAAGAACGTGAACACTGCGCCTGGCCGCAATAAGAGTAGTAAGCAGGTTTTTTTTTGCACCCCCACCGGGGAAGTGGACGGCCACGTGGGACCAGAGACCCGCTGCCCCAGAAACAGAAACTGGGGCAGCAGCAATGAGTCTCCGGCCGAATGAGAAGGAAACACGGCCAGGGCAGTGTGCCTGGCTGCAATACATGTGGACATGTGGGGCCCGAAGAGGGGAGAGGGCAGGTCCACCGGACTGTCCCTTCCAGAATGGCACCGGAGGCCATGAGGGGTCTGGCCCAGCACAGCCACATGTAATGGCGGCTGAGGAGCTGGGTACAACAGAGAAAGGCCACTGGTTTAGCAAGAGAGAGAAGGAGAAGGGGGGTTGTAGTACATACTCACCCACGGCTCCATCGTCTCATGCTCACCCACGGCTCCATCGTCTCATGCTCACCCACGGCTCCATCGTCTCATGCTCACCCACGGCTCCATCGTCTCATGCTCACCCACGGCTCCATCGTCTCATGCTCACCCACGGCTCCATCGTCTCATACTCACCCACGGCTCCATCGTCTCATACTCAACCACGGCTCCATCGTCTCATACTCAACCACGGCTCCATCGTCTCATACTCAACCACGGCTCCATCGTCTCATACTCAACCACGGCTCCATCGTCTCATACTCAACCACGGCTCCATCGCCTCATACTCAACCACGGCTCCATCGCCTCATACTCACCCACGGCTCCATCGCCTCATACTCAACCACGGCTCCATCGCCTCATACTCAACCACGGCTCCATCGCCTCATACTCAACCACGGCTCCATCGCCTCATACTCACCCACGGCTCCATCGCCTCATACTCACCCACGGCTCCATCGTCTCATACTCACCCACGGCTCCATCGTCTCATACTCACCCACGGCTCCATCGTCTCATACTCACCCACGGCTCCATCTTCTCATACTCACCCACGGCTCCATCTTCTCATACTCACCCACGGCTCCATCTTCTCATACTCACCCACGGCTCCATCTTCTCATACTCACCCACGGCTCCATCGTATCATACTCACCCACGGCTCCATCGTCTCATACTCACCCACGGCTCCATCTTCTCATACTCACCCACGGCTCCATCTTCTCATACTCACCCACGGCTCCATCGTCTCATACTCACCCACGGCTCCATCTTCTCATACTCACCCACGGCTCCATCGTATCATACTCACCCACGGCTCCATCGTCTCATACTCACCCACGGCTCCATCTTCTATTGACTGTGATGATTTTTGCCCATAGCAGAGATCATATATGACCACAGTTGAATGTCACCGCATGGGATATAAAGACGAGGTGAAGCCGCAGCCCAATGAACAATGAGATGAAAGTTTCTGTTTCTTTATTTCTGATTTATGTATATAAAACTTATACAATGCCTGATAATAGTTACTTCAACTTTCTGAAATACTTTATGCTTCCATTTATTGCTTTTTTCAAGATCTTTGTTCATCTAGAATCAGAACATTCTAGAGCAAAAACTTATCCCATTCATCTCCCTTTGAGTTCCCCATTAACTGTTCATACTTCTCAGGACAATCTGAAAAGCAAGCAGAGGTCTTGAAACCGTTGTAGAACATCTTCAGTCCCATATGACTGCTTGGCCCTTCATACGACTGTGCGGCCCTTCATACGACTGCTCGGCCCTTCATACGACTGCTCGGCCCTTTATACGACTGTGCGGCCCCTCACACTGCCGCTCTGGGGTCCGTTATGTAGCTAGAGAGTGAATGTTCTTTATGGCGGCCTGGGGGTCATTTTTGTGCATCATGAAGTGACCCTGCACTTGGGCGGCACTTATGTTCTCAAAGGCATTGAGGGCCATGTCTGCAAATTCCTCTGCGGCAGAAACGGGCTGCTCCGGGTAAAACCTCTGAAACATCTGGGTCAGCTGCCAGCGGCTGCAGGGTCCTATGAACTGCTTGACATCAATGCGGCCGGGACGGATCAGCGCCGCGTCCAACCTGCAATCACACAGACATGACTGATCACATGATACATGGGGCTTCTCTCTGGTCACACCCAAAGCTGCATTCAGATTCCTGCACCTGTTACCCTGTTAGGCTCAGTTCACACAGGCGCTGACCCGGACGATCCCGACTATAAACGTGGACCTGGTATCTGCGCTAATCTCCATCATCTGAAGGGAAGATGTGAACGAGTCCTAAGAGGGAATCTATACTGCAGGCGCTGATAATAATACAGAACCAAGTGCTGGCAGAATTCTGAGTGCAGCTCTGGAAGTGACGGATATTGTAGTGTCAGGAGGAGCGAAGTACAAGCATAAAGTAAAAGGAAACTGCAGAACCAAAAACCTGTCCAGACCGACGACTTCTCACAGCTGAGGCTTTGTTCCAGTTGCATTTAGATGAGATAAGACTAAACCATCTGCACCTCAATCTGATACATTGTGGCAAAGTGTCAGGACAAGAGAGATTTATGCTGTTTATGGTACCAAACCCTCAGCTGTAGGAAGCAGCAGGTCTACACATCTTCAGCCTCCCATTCACTGACAGCAAGCAGAAGTCTCATATACTGCATGGAAACTCAAAGGGGCAGATTCAAGAAGCTGCGCAGCCGCTGCTGTAGCGGTCAGGTGAACACTGCGATCTTATGCGTTGCTATGGGCGACAGACAAGTTTATCATTTACACATGATAAATGAGGCTAAAAAGTCTAAACTTCCAGAACATTCCAATATACAAAGGTTCAGAAATGTCCCCAGGGGGCTCTTACCTGTCAATGTGATTGGTCGTCATAAAGACGATGCGAGCTTCTGTGGAGGCGACGCCATCCAGAGCATTTAACAGACCGCTAAAGGTTAAGCGGCCAAATCCCTGATACGCAGCAGGATCTGAGAAGAGAAACTGGTATTACACCACGATGACACTAATAGAGGAGAAACCCGTATTACATGCAGATGACACTAATATAGAGGAAACTGGTATTACACCACGATGACACTAATAGAGGAGAAACCCGTATTACACCCAGATGACATTAATATAGAGTAAACTGGTATTACACCACGATGACACGAATAGAGGAGAAACCCGTATTACACCACGATTACAATAATAGAGGAGAAACTCATATTACACCCAGATGACAATATAGAGGAAACTGGTATTACACCACGATGACACGAATAGAGGAGAAACCCGTATTACACCGCAATTACAATAATAGAGGAGAAACCCATTTACACCCAGATGACATTAATATAGATGAAACTGGTATTACACCACGATGACACGAATAGAGGAGAAACCCGTATTACACCCAGATGACAATAATATAGAGGAAACTGGTATTACACCACGATGACATGAATAGAGGAGAAACCCGTATTACACCCAGATGACAATAATATAGAGGAAACTGGTATTACACCACGATGACACGAATAGAGGAGAAACCCATATTACACCACGATTACAATAATAGAGGAGAAACTCATATTACACCCAGATGACAATATAGAGGAAACTGGTATTACACCACGATGACACGAATAGAGGAGAAACCCGTATTACACCGCAATTACAATAATAGAGGAGAAACCCATTTACACCCAGATGACATTAATATAGATGAAACTGGTATTACACCACGATGACACGAATAGAGGAGAAACCCGTATTACACCCAGATGACAATAATATAGAGGAAACTGGTATTACACCACGATGACATGAATAGAGGAGAAACCCGTATTACACCCAGATGACAATAATATAGAGGAAACTGGTATTACACCACGATGACACGAATAGAGGAGAAACCCATATTACACCCAGATGACAATAATATAGAGGAAACTGGTATTACACCACGATGACATGAATAGAGGAGAAACCCGTATTACACCGCGATTACAATAATAGAGGAGAAACCCATTTACACCCAGATGACATTAATATAGATGAAACTGGTATTACACCACGATGACACTAATAGAGGAGAAACCCGTATTACACCCAGATGACAATAATATAGAGGAAACTGGTATTACACCACGATGACACTAATAGAGGAGAAACCCGTATTACACCATGATTACAATAATAGAGGAGAATCCTATATTACACCGTGATTACAATAATAGAGGAGAAACCCGTATTACACCCAGATGACACTAATATAGAGGAAACTGGTATTACACCACGATGACACTAATAGAGGAGAAACCCGTATTACACCATGATTACAATAATAGAGGAGAAACCCGTATTACACCCAGATGACACTAATATAGAGGAAACTGGTATTACACCGCAATTACAGTAATAGAGGAGAAACTCGTATTACACCGCGATTACAGTAATAGAGGAGAAACTCGTATTACACCCAGATGACACTAATAGAGGGAAACTCGTATTACACCGCAATTACAATAGAGGAGAAACCTGTATTACACCATGATTAATATAATAGATGAGAAACCCGTATTACACCCAGATGACACTAATATAGAGGAAACTGGTATTACACCGCGATTACAGTAATAGAGGAGAAACTCGGATTACACCCAGATGACACTAATAGAGGGAAACTCGTATTACACCGCAATTACAATAGAGGAGAAACCCGTATTACACCATGATTAATATAATAGATGAGAAACCCGTATTACACCCAGATGACACCAATATAGAGGAAACTGGTATTACACCGCGATTACAGTAATAGAGGAGAAACTCGGATTACACCCAGATGACACTAAGAGGGAAACTTGAATTACACCGCAATTACAATAGAGGAGAAACTCGTAGTACACCATGATTAATATAATAGATGAGAAACCCGTATTACACCCAGATGACACTAATATAGAGGAAACTGGTATTACACCACAATGACACTAATAGAGGAGAAACTCTTATTACACCGCGATTACAATAATAGAAGAGAAACTCATATTACACCCAGATTACACTAATATAGAGGAAACTGGTATTACACCGCGATTACAGTAATAAAGGAGAAAGTCGCATGTCAGGCCCAAGGCCTGATTATTAAAGTCCTATATGTGTATTTGTGTATTATAAATTATTACTGTGTGTGATGGATTGTCCAAGACATGGGTGAGAGGTTATTCAGACAGTGTATCCTGTTGTGTATTGCATTTTATTGGGGGTCTGGCTGTTTGTTTGTATCTCCTTTGAAGTCAGAGGCTCTTTTGAAGCAGCAGGATATAAGGGGCACTCTGGTCCCATCATATAATCAACCAGATAAGAGGGCCGGGAACGGAGATGCCCCCCTGGTGGGATCAGAGGGGAGGGGGGAATGGAGTCTCCCTCCAAAAAGGCAGGTATATAATTAACAATGCTAGACTCAGGGTGTTCAATGCTGTGCAACAAACTGAGAAGACCATCCTAAGAACAGCTGAAACTCACTCTCTTGGAACTGCTATATCATCATGCTGTAAGAACTTCATTTTTGCTTTCTGAACTTGTCTTGCTAAACTTTTATATATTGTTATACCTGTATGTCATTTGTTCCTGTATTTTTATATATATATAGCACTGTGATACCTTTTATATATTGTTATACCTGTATGTCATTTGTTTCTGTATTTTTATATATATATATATATATATATATATATATATATATAGTCAGCACTGTGATACCTTTTATCAGATTACATGTTTAATTAATCAGCTCTGGTCTTTGATCTCTAAATATATGAGCTCACCTTTCTGAATAATACAATACAGGAATATGGGTGCACTACTGTGGTAGATGTATACAATGACATTGGCTAATCCCTCAACACTGATGTTAAAATTGAGACATTCGCCAGTGTATCCTTATATGAAGGACACACCAGAGCCCGCACACCAACGCCAATATATCCTTATATGAAGGACACACCAGAGCCCGCACACCAACGCCAGTATATCCTTATATGAAGGACACACCAGAGCCCGCACACCAACGCCAGTATATCCTTATATGAAGGACACACCAGAGCCCGCACACCAACGCCAGTATATCCTTATATGAAGGACACACCAGAGCCCGCACACCAACGCCAGTATATCCTTATATGAAGGACACACCAGAGCCCGCACACCAACGCCAAGGTTTCTCAAAATGGTGCGAGACCTAACGCTAATCCTACCTGTGCTTGATAAGCAAAACAGGGGCCAGTGGGCAATTACGGCAGCATTCGGTCGACTCACAACTTCCTCCCAGATACCCTCCAGCGTGACTGAGCACACATGCAATGGGAGGAGGGAGGCAAGCTGCAAGCCCCACCTGAGTTGGCTAATATGGGTGCCTGGCCTCACAGGTGCTACCTTAATGCTGCCTTGAAGATATTCAAGGCGCATTAATTTTAATAGGATTAGTAGGATTAGCGTAGGTCCCGCACCATTTTGAGAAACCTTGGCATTGGTGTGCGGGCTCTGGTGTGTCCTTCATATAAGGATACACTGGCGAATGTCTCAATTTTAACATCATTGTTGAGGGATTAGCCAATGTCATTGTATACATCTACCACAGTAGTGCACCCATATTCCTGTATTGTATTATTCTAATTGTTACACATCCACACTGTTTATTTGGTGTAGGATTCTCTTGTGGCACTTGTAGTCCGCTGCAGGCATCCTCCATTGTATGCATTTTTATGCTGAGGATCGCCCTTAGCAACGGACTACAAGGGCAGGATCTGCTCCCCCAGAATAAATGCACAACCGCATTTGGGGTTGAGCACCTTCAGCCATTTGAGACCACGTTTTTTGTTGTTTGTCTCACCTTTCTGAAGGCAGCTCTGGTGGAAACACGTTTATCTAAGGGTTAATTTGGTGACTTGCTGGGACTAGTAGTGGATACCCAGAGGTCTGGCAGCTTTTACCCTTGCACCATCACACTCTCTCTAATGTCTTGGCTGGACCGATAGGGTGTGATCGTGACAACTGGTAGCAGCGTCGGGATATATTTAGAGATTTTTAGTGCTTGCTGGATTTTACCTGTAAGGAAATCTAAGCACTAAAAAGAAATTGCAGACATATTCTTGTGTGTAAATTCCAAAGACAGAGCTCAGTGCTGGTTTAAAAGACATACAAAAAGAGTGCAAGACAGTTCTGTCCTCCCCATCACCTGTTTTACCTCCTCTGTCTCATCTCGGAAATATGGAGACATATCGCAAGCAGTCCAAGCCTGCACTGGAGCTAATGTGCCAAGAAAAGGACATCCCTACTGCAGGAGAGAACAAGGAACAACTTATTGCTGATCTTGTGAAGTTTGATGTCCGTGCAGGAGAGCTGAGTGACGTGAGACAAAGTCCTACAGCTGGAACTGCCATCCAAGGACTGATATCTCCTGGGGAATACAACATTACTCCCCATCAGGACAGTACTCCACATGAGGCCTTGGACTCTTATATGCGGACTGCCTTACAACACCCTGGGAATGTGGATGTCAATATGAAACTCCAACTGCTTCTCCAGTACCAAACTGCTGAGAGAGAGGCACAGATACAAGCTGCAGAGAGAGAGCAGCCCAGGCATGAGCTGCAGAAAGAGAGGCCCAGGCACGAGCCGCAGAGAGAGAGGCGGCAGAGCGAGAGGCCCAGCGGATGCATGAACTGTAGGTTCTGAGGCTGAGAGGGGATGCTTTATCCGCACGGAGTGATGTGCAGGATCAAGGAGACCACAAACCCCACTTGGAACATTTCCCCATGTTGGAGAAAGATGGTGATCTGGATGTGTTCCTGAGGAGATTTGAAAAGGTTTGCCGGCAGTTCCATCTACCTAAGGAACAGTGGGGACGATATCTAACCCCACGGTTGCGAGGGAAAGCTCTGGATGTGTTTGCTTCGCTTCCCTCTGAAAGTGACCAGGACAATGAGGCAATTAAATCTGCCCTGCTAAAAAGTTTTAATCTGACTCCAGAGACTTATCGGAAAAGATTTAGGACTTTGCAACAAAGTGCCACAGAAAGCTGCACTCAGCATGCAGGTCAGCTAAGGACTGCATTCAGGCAATCGACTGGGGGCCTACAAGTCACTACGTATGAGGCCCTGGAGGACTTGATGGTCCTGGATCAGTTTCTCCAAACATGGAGCTTTGAAGCCAGAGAGTGGATTTTGGACCGCAAGTCCAAGACAGCCATGGAAGCAGCAGAACTAGGAAATTACTTTGCCAACAACCGGGCACCAACAGCAAAGCATGGATCTGCACAAGCTGGAGCAAGTACCTGGAGGGGAGCCACACAACCACAAAGCACCACCAGGTCAGCCGGGAAATTCTTGCCATTCCCAAAAGCAACAGGAGCTACATTGGGTCAGGGGGACACCCGCCGATGTTACAGATGCAACAATATTGGGCACCTGAGTGCCACTTGCCCCAACAAAAAGAATTCTCCACCAGTAGCTGGAGGACACACAGCCGTTCTTCTGGTGTCCGGATCGGTGGAGAAAAGAGGGGATAGCCTGCAGAGTGTAACTGTGGGTGACCGGGTGACAGTGGGGTTACGGGATTCTGGAGCCTCCTTTACCATGGTGCGGCCTGAAGTGGTGGATACAGAGGACATCATCCCTGGAAGAACCATGGCTTTAAAAGGAATTGGAGGTGTGCGGCCTGCTGTGCCCATGGCCCGTGTGTACCTGGATTGGGGTACAGGCAAAGGTTTGCTGGAGGTGGGGGTCTCTGAGGACATCCCTGTTAATGTTCTGCTGGGGAATGATTTGGGTCGGATGCTCTGTTATTATGCTCCAGAGGACACTACCTGCACACCGGAAGGGCTAGGAGAGAGCCCTGTTCATTCTGAGGTACTGTGCGAGACTTTGGGGGACACTGCGAGATGTGGAAACTGGGAGGGAGTGCAGGGGATTGATAATTGTTTACCTGTGACTGAACCAGAAATGTTTTCAAAAAGTGAAATGGGGTGTATTGTAAAATGTGGTGACAATGCATTGCCAATGCCAAAACCTAGTGGAGATAGGCTAGGGGGAGGGGTTGGTGTGCCCCTGGTGACATGTAAGGATGAGGGACCAGCAGTGAGTGATATGTCTCAATCCTGTGAGCCTAAGGAGGAGGAGGGAAGGAGTGATAGCCCTGTGTATGATGCCCGTAACATTGTTATGTCTGGAACTGAGGGGGAGGAAGGTAAACCCCAGGGAGGCATACCAATGGTGGCAGTGGTAACGCGTCAGCAGCGTGCCAGGGCTGCAGCTTTAAAAGGAAGGGAGGATGGTGATGCAAGGGGCAAGCTGTGTGACTTGCAAGCCCCAGCAGAGGAAGGTGGAGATGCTAGTTCACCTGGGGGAAATGTGCTCCCTGATACCATGAGATGGGGGGAGTGACCCTTCTCTTGAAGGGCTGAGACAACGTGCTGAACATACAGGTGTTGACACAGATGGGCATCGGGTATATTGGGAAAATGATATCTTGTACTGGGATTCCCTTTCCAAAGGCATGCTAGGGGCCCAGGAGAGAGAAAGGCCGTTAGTGGTTCCTAGGCAGTACAGGAAAGAGCTGCTGAGGTTGGCCCATGAGACCCCCCTGGCAGGACATTTGGGAGTGGCCTATGCGGTCATAGAGAAGGAATGTCTAGCTTTGGTCTGGGTTTTGCAAAAATTACAGCCATACCTGTATAGCAGGGATTTTATGGTCATAACTGATCACAACCCTCTACATTGGTTGGACAGAGTGTAAGTATTTGCTTACAGGGAGGTACCCCAAGAGCCTACAGGTTTCTCGCCCTTTGAGTTATTATATGGTCACAAAGTGCGGGGACCCCGAGATTTAGTTAGGTAAGAATGGGAAGGGGGGCTACCTGCCCCTGAGACTTCTGTGGTGGAGTATGTTCTGAGAATCAGGGACAGGATGCAGACATTGACTGGGCTGGTACAGGACAACCTCACAGCAGCACAGTCCAGGCAGAAGTACTGGTATGATCACAATGCAAGGGACCGGGTCTATGAAGTGGGGCAGAAGGTAGTGGTTCTGAACCCCATCAGGCAGAATAAGTTGCAGGCTGCCTGGGAGGGTCCCTTCCCCATTTCGCAGTGCCTAGAACCCACCAAATATGTAGTTGCCCTTGATGAGAAAGGTCAGAGGCAGAGACAGTACCACATTAATATGGCATACTATGACCCTGAGGAGGTGGTACTCAGTGTATGTAGTGCACCAGAGGAAGGGCTGGGTAGTGATCTAGTGATCCCCTACTGGACCTAGTGGAGGAAGCTAAGAGCCAGTGATCCCTTCAGGATGTGGAGATCAATCCACAGCTCTCAGATGAAAGGAGGAGGCAGCTTAATCAGGTACTAGGCCCCTTCAGTGCCACCTTTGCCTGGGAATGCAGGGCCTGTGGTGTCAAGAAGAGAAATAGATGGTTAAGGGAGACAGATCTATCAGCCTGGATAGTCAAGATCTCTCTGTCTCCATCTTAAGGGGGAGGTGTCTGGCCCAAGGCCTGATTATTAAAATCCTACATGTGTATTATAAATTATAACTGTGTGTGATGGATTGTCCAAGACATGGGTGAGAGGTCATTCAGATGGTGTATCCTGGTATGTATTGCGTTTTATTGGGGGTCTGGCTGTTTGTTTACATCTCCTTTGAAGTCAGAGGCCCTTTGAAGCAGCAGGATGTAAGGGGCATTCTGGTCCCATCATATAATCAACCAGATAAGAGGGCCAGGAACAGAGATGCCCCCCTGGTGGGATCAGAGGGGAGAATGGAGTCTCCCTCCAAAAAGGTAGATATATAATATTTAACAATGCTAGACTCAGGGTGTTCAATGCTGTGCAACAAGCTGACAAGACCATCCTAAGAACAGCTGAAACTCACTCTCATGGACGGCTATATCATCATGCTGTAAGAACTTCATCTTTTGTTTTCTGAACTTGTCTTGCTAAACTCTTTTATATATTTTTGTACCTGTATGTCATTTGTTCCTGTATTTTTATATTTTTATATATATATATATATATATATATATATATATATATATATATATTTATAGCACTTTGGTACCTTTTATCAGATTAAATGTTTAATTAATCAGCTCTGGTCTTTGATCTCTAAATATATGAGCTCACCTTTCTGAAGGCAGCTCTGGTGAAACACGTTTATCTAAGGGTTAATTTGGTGACTTGCTGGGACTTAGTTGTGGATATCCAGAGGTCTGGCAGCTTTAACCTTTGCACCATCACACTCTCTCTAGCGTCTTGGCTGGACCGATAGGGTGTGATTGTGACATCGCATTACACAACGATTGCAGTAATAGAGGAGAAACTCGTATTACACCGCGATTACAATAGAGGAGAAACCCGTATTACACCATTATTAATATAATAGATGAGAAACCCGTATTACACCCAGATGATACTAATATAGAGGAAACTGGTATTACACCACAATGACACTAATAGAGGAGAAACTCTTATTACACCGCGATTACAATAATAGAGGAGAAACCTGTATTACACCGCGATTACAATAATAGAAAGGAAACTGGTAATACACCCCTATGATACTTATAGAGTAGAAACCAGTATCACACCCTTATCCCACTAATAGATGGGAAACTCTTTATTACACCCCGATGACACCAATAGAGGGAGAACCCATATTACCAAACAAGAAAAATAATAACTTATGGGCAAAGCCCAGGGCCACAGGGACCCTTCTTTTCTCCCCCCATAAGACGAAGCTTATATTAAGTTCTTGATTATGAGTCACATGTTTAATCACAGTCCCTGTATGTGTTAAATTGTGTTCACAAATGTAGTCATGTGATTCTCTGATTTGTGGTATCTGTGGTAGTCACATATGTATATAGATACTCGGTGGCTGCAGAATGTATTCCACACACAGAGCCGCACACTTATAAACACTAGTATGCCCCCTTTCCTTAGTAACATCTTCATCTAAAATGGGCATCAACCGGTTCTGCCAATCCATGTGGTACTTATGGCAAACCCCCCCCCCCCCCCAATCCCTCTCCTCCTATATTCCCTGTTCTATTCATGTTCCGGTTATTTCCTCGCCGATCCCCTTTGATCGATGCGTGAAGAACATCACACGTCATCTGTACATAGCGCCACTGTGTCTCCGTTTAACGTGATTTTTATTGGGTTTTTTTTTCAAGGAATTAAACAAAATGAACATTTCAACAATGAATTTGGAATGTAATATAGAACAAATTAATATGCATAAAATGTTAATAATGCATGTGTTGTAAAATGCTGCATTATATATAAACTTATGATCGTTTAGGTCATTACATTATTTAGCCTAAATACTAAATGTTAATTCGTAGTTCTGAAAGGCTGAAGGCTTTGTTAGGCATATGACATTGTAAACTATATAATCCAAATAAAGGTTGATTCATCTCGTTCTACACCTGTTACCCTACATACATGGTTCTCCTTTACCTGCTGCAATGCTCTGTACATTATGTAAGATTGTAAACTGCATCTAAGAGGGAGAAGGAAGAAGTGTAAAAAATCATTCCGGTAAGTTACAACAAAACATAGAAATTAACCACATAGCGCCACTGTATCTCCATATGTGACTCACGGATGTGCAGTGCGGGGGGTGGTGGAGGGATCCACTCCACTAGACCACCAGGGATGGTTAAAATAAGATCCCTTTAGATGCCACTGTCAGCTTTAACAGTGGTGATCTGAAGGGTTAATAGCCGACCGCGGCGGTGCCGGCTATTAGCGCCGTCCCCAGCAACAGCAATCAGCTGTGTATGGAGCAGGCTTGAGTCAGGAGCCCGCTCCATACACTGTGAGCACCGCCATACTTGTTGGAGGGTTTTAGGTCCGGCCCTGCTTGCCCGATACAGGGATAAAAACACAATGCCCGATACTGCACGTCGCTTGCGTCAGGTGATTGGATTCCCACATTGCTGCATCAGAGGGGATTAAATTAGAAGACAAATCCTTTATTCCCTTTTCAGCTGTAGTATTTATTTGTCTTTTAGTTGGGGCTGAACCCAATAATTCTTGCGGAGAACCTCTTTCCAAAAATCATTGTGACATTTCTGTCGCCTGCTGCAAAAAGATCAGAATTTCTTTTTTTTTTTTACTAAAAGGAAGAGGTTTTTCGGTATGTCACGGATGACAGCTCCTAAAATGTAAAGAAGGATTTGTTGCCATATTTTCCTATACCTTTTGGCTTTCGCCATATTTCCTGAAGACTTCCACATCCATAAATTCGATTGTCTCATTGCTACATTTTTGCTCTAGTGCTGCCCAAATTTTTTTTTGCAACAGTACAAGTGATAGGCGTCCCCATCGATGTACCTGACTTTTGGTTGTACCATGCGTCACCAAACAGTTAGTGTCTCGAGTACAAAATCGATGTATTCGTCATTTTTTACCTGTGATTTTCAGCAAGTGACAGACAACCTTGATAGGGGTATGTAAACTTTCTACACTGCAGCTAATTTATAGGTCCTTTGACTGAGGGCATATTCCTACGCAACATCCATTGCAGATACTGTGAAAGCATTTAGTGACCCAACCCCCGCTCCAATGCGTCTCCCGGGCAGGAATATAGGAAAAACCTTTTCATTCCTTCTGGATTTTCTCCGTTTTTAGTTTTCCACCTACAGATCTATGAGGCTTTCTTTATGTGCTACCAATTTTACTTTGTAATGACATCAATCATTTCACCCCAAAATCTACAGCAAAACCCACAAAAAAATGTATTTGTGGAACAAAATAAAAAAAAAATTAAAACAGTCATTTTATCATTTTTAGCGGTGCAGCGCACTTTTCAGTAAAAATGACACCCAATTTATGTAGGTTATATTTTATTTTACAACTTAAAAAAATTATAACTACACGCACCAAAAATTTGTATGTTTAACCACTTAAGGACTCAGGGTTTTTCCGTTTTTGCACTTTTGCTTTTTCCTTTTTACCTTTAAAAAATCATAACTCTCAATTTTGCACCTAAAAATCCCTATTATGGCTTATTTTTTTGCGCCACCAATTCTACTTTGTAATGACATCAGTCATTTTACCCAAAAATCTACAGCGAAACGGAAAAAAAAATCATTGTGAGACAAAATTGAAAAAAAAACAAAAACGCCATTATGTAAATTTTGGGGGCTTCTGTTTCTACGTAGTACATTTTTCAGTAAACATGACACCTGATCTTTATTCTGTAGGTCCATACGGTTATAATGATCCCGACTTATATAGGTTGGATATTGTCGCACTTCTGGAAAAAATCATAACTACATGCAGGAAAATTTATAGATTTAAAATTGTCATCTTCTGACCCCTATAACTTTTTTATTTTTCAGCTTACGGGCCTGTATGAGGCTCATTTTTTGGCGCCGTGATCTGGCGTTTTTAACGGTACCATTTTTGTATTGATCGGACTTTTTGATCGCTTTTTATTCATTTTTTCATGATATAAAAAGTGACCAAAAATACACTATTTTGAACTTTGGAATTTTTTTGTGCATACGCCATTGACCGTGCGGTTTAATTAATGATATATTTTTATAGTTCGGACATTTTCGCACGCGGTGATACCATAAATGTTTATTTTTATTTACACTGTTTGTTTTTTATGGGAAAAGGGGGGTGATTCAAACATTTCTTAGGGAAGGGGTTAAATGATCTTTAGTCACTTTTTTTTGCAGTGTTATGGCTCCCATAGGGGACTATAATACTGATCACACTGATCTTCTATACTGATCATTATTATCCCATAGGGGACTATAATACTGATCATTGTTATCCCATAGGAGACTATAACACTGCACACACTGATCTCCTATACTGATCATTATTATCCCATAGGGGACTATAATACTGATCACACTGATCTCCTATACTGATCATTATTATCCCATAGGGGACTATAATACTGATCATTGTTATCCCATAGGAGACTATAATACTGATCACACTGATCTCCTATACTGATCATTATTATCCCATAGGGGACTATAATACTGATCACACTGATCTCCTATACTGATCATTATTATCCCATAGGGGACTATAATACTGATCATTGTTATCCCATAGGAGACTATAATACTGATCACACTGATCTCCTATACTGATCATTATTATCCCATAGGGGACTATAATACTGATCACACTGATCTCCTATACTGATCATTATTATCCCATAGGGGACTATAATACTGATCACACTGATCTCCTATACTGATCATTATTATCCCATAGGGGACTATAATACTGATCACACTGATCTCCTATACTGATCATTATTATCCCATAGGGGACTATAATACTGATCACACTGATCTCCTATACTGATCATTATTATCCCATAGGGGACTATAATACTGATCACACTGATCTCCTATACTGATCATTATTATCCCATAGGGGACTATAATACTGATCACACTGATCTCCTATACTGATCATTATTATCCCATAGGGGACTATAATATTGATCACACTGATCTCATACTGATCATTATTATCCCATAGGGGACTATAATACTACACACACTGATCTCTTATACTGATCATTATTATCCCATAGGAGACTATAATACTGATCACACTGATCTCCTATACTGATCATTATTATCCCATAGGAAACTATAACACTGCACACACTGATCTCTTATACTGATCATTATTATCCCATAGGAGACTATAACACTGCACACACTGATCTCTTATACTGATCATTATTATCCCATAGGAGACTATAATATTGATCACACTGATCTCCTATACTGATCATTATTATCCCATAGGGGACTATAATACTGATCATTGTTATCCCATAGGAGACTATAATACTGATCATTGTTATCCCATAGGGGACTATAATACTGATCACACTGATCTCCTATACTGATCATTATTATCCCATAGGGGACTATAATACTGATCACACTGATCTCCTATACTGATCATTATTATCCCATAGGGGACTATAATACTGATCACACTGATCTCCTATACTGATCATTATTATCCCATAGGGGACTATAATACTGATCACACTGATCTCCTATACTGATCATTATTATCCCATAGGGGACTATAATACTGATCACACTGATCTCCTATACTGATCATTATTATCCCATAGGGGACTATAATACTGATCACACTGATCTCCTATACTGATCATTATTATCCCATAGGGGACTATAATACTGATCACACTGATCTCCTATACTGATCATTATTATCCCATAGGGGACTATAATATTGATCACACTGATCTCATACTGATCATTATTATCCCATAGGGGACTATAATACTACACACACTGATCTCTTATACTGATCATTATTATCCCATAGGAGACTATAATACTGATCACACTGATCTCCTATACTGATCATTATTATCCCATAGGAGACTATAACACTGCACACACTGATCTCTTATACTGATCATTATTATCCCATAGGAGACTATAACACTGCACACACTGATCTCTTATACTGATCATTATTATCCCATTGGAGACTATAACACTGCACACACTGATCTCTTATACTGATCATTATTATCCCATAGGAGACTATAATACTGATCACACTGATCTCCTATACTGATCATTATTATCCCATAGGGGACTATAATACTGATCACACTGATCTCCTATACTGATCATTATTATCCCATAGGGGACTATAATACTGATCACACTGATCTCCTATACTGATCATTATTATCCCATAGGGGACTATAATACTGATCACACTGATCTCCTATACTGATCATTATTATCCCATAGGGGACTATAATACTGATCACACTGATCTCCTATACTGATCATTATTATCCCATAGGAGACTATAATACTGATCACACTGATCTCCTATACTGATCATTATTATCCCATAGGAGACTATAATACTGATCACACTGATCTCCTATACTGATCATTATTATCCCATAGGAGACTATAACACTGCACACACTGATCTCTTATACTGATCATTGTTATCCCATAGGAGACTATAATATTGATCACAGTGATCTCCTATACTGATCATTATTATCCCATAGGAGACTATAATACTGATCACACTGATCTCCTATACTGATCATTATTATCCCATAGGAGACTATAATACTGATCACACTGATCTCCTATACTGATCATTATTATCCCATAGGAGACTATAATACTGATCACACTGATCTCCTATACTGATCATTATTATCCCATAGGGGACTATAATACTGATCACACTGATCTCCTATACTGATCATTATTATCCCATAGGGGACTATAATACTGATCACACTGATCTCCTATACTGATCATTATTAGTCCATAGGAGACTATAATATTGATCACACTGATCTCATACTGATCATTGTTATCCCATAGGAGACTATAATATTGATCACACTGATCTCATACTGATCATTATTATCCCATAGGAGACTATAATACTGATCACACTGATCGCTTATACTGATCATTATTATCCCATAGGGACCTATAACACTGCACACACTGATCTCATACTGATCATTATTATCCCAAAGGAGACTATAATACTGATCACACTGATCTCATACTGATCATTATTATCCCATAGGAGACTATAATACTGATCATTGTTATCCCATAGGAGACTATAATACTGATCATTGTTATCCCATAGGAGACTATAATACTGATCACACTGATCTCCTATACTGATCATTATTAGCCCATAGGAGACTATAATATTGATCACACTGATCTCATACTGATCATTGTTATCCCATAGGAGACTATAATACTGATCATTGTTATCCCATAGGAGACTATAATACTGATCATTGTTATCCCATAGGAGACTATAATACTGATCATTGTTATCCCATAGGAGACTATAATACTGATCACACTGATCTCCTATACTGATCATTATTAGTCCATAGGAGACTATAATATTGATCACACTGATCTCATACTGATCATTGTTATCCCATAGGAGACTATAATACTGATCATTGTTATCCCATAGGAGACTATAATACTGATCACACTGATCTCCTATACTGATCATTATTATCCCATAGGAGACTATAATACTGATCACACTGATCTCCTATACTGATCATTATTATCCCATAGGGGACTATAATACTGATCACACTGATCTCCTATACTGATCATTATTATCCCATAGGGGACTATAATACTGATCACACTGATCTCCTATACTGATCATTATTAGTCCATAGGAGACTATAATATTGATCACACTGATCTCATACTGATCATTGTTATCCCATAGGAGACTATAATATTGATCACACTGATCTCATACTGATCATTATTATCCCATAGGAGACTATAATACTGATCACACTGATCGCTTATACTGATCATTATTATCCCATAGGGACCTATAACACTGCACACACTGATCTCATACTGATCATTATTATCCCAAAGGAGACTATAATACTGATCACACTGATCTCATACTGATCATTATTATCCCATAGGAGACTATAATACTGATCATTGTTATCCCATAGGAGACTATAATACTGATCATTGTTATCCCATAGGAGACTATAATACTGATCACACTGATTTCCTATACTGATCATTATTAGCCCATAGGAGACTATAATATTGATCACACTGATCTCATACTGATCATTGTTATCCCATAGGAGACTATAATACTGATCATTGTTATCCCATAGGAGACTATAATACTGATCATTGTTATCCCATAGGAGACTATAATACTGATCATTGTTATCCCATAGGAGACTATAATACTGATCACACTGATCTCCTATACTGATCATTATTAGTCCATAGGAGACTATAATATTGATCACACTGATCTCATGCTGATCATTGTTATCCCATAGGAGACTATAATATTGATCACACTGATCTCATACTGATCATTGTTATCCCATAGGAGACTATAATACTGATCATTGTTATCCCATAGGAGACTATAATACTGATCATTGTTATCCCATAGGTGACTATAATACTGATCACACTGATCTCCTATACTGATCATTATTAGCCCATAGGAGACTATAATATTGATCACACTGATCTCATACTGATCATTGTTATCCCATAGGAGACTATAATACTGATCATTGTTATCCCATAGGAGACTATAATACTGATCATTGTTATCCCATAGGAGACTATAATACTGATCATTGTTATCCCATAGGAGACTATAATACTGATCACACTGATCTCCTATACTGATCATTATTAGTCCATAGGAGACTATAATACTGATCATTGTTATCCCATAGGGGACTATAATACTGATCACACTGATCTCCTATACTGATCATTATTATCCCATAGGAGACTATAATATTGATCACACTGATCTCATACTGATCATTGTTATCCCATAGGAGACTAAAATACTGATCATTGTTATCCCATAGGAGACTAAAATACTGATCATTGTTATCCCATAGGAGACTATAATACTGATCATTGTTATCCCATAGGAGACTATAATACTGATCACACTGATCTCCTATACTGATCATTATTAGTCCATAGGATACTATAATATTGATCACACTGATCTCATACTGATCATTGTTATCCCATAGGAGACTATAATATTGATCACACTGATCTCATACTGATCATTATTATCCCATAGGAGACTATAATACTGATCACACTGATCTCCTATACTGATCATTATTAGTCCATAGGAGACTATAATATTGATCACACTGATCTCATACTGATCATTGTTATCCCATAGGAGACTATAATATTGATCACACTGATCTCATACTGATCATTATTATCCCATAGGAGACTATAATACTGATCACACTGATCGCTTATACTGATCATTATTATCCCAAAGGAGACTATAATACTGATCACACTGATCTCATACTGATCATTATTATCCCATAGGAGACTATAATACTGATCATTGTTATCCCATAGGAGACTATAATACTGATCATTGTTATCCCATAGGAGACTATAATACTGATCATTGTTATCCCATAGGTGACTATAATACTGATCACACTGATCTCCTATACTGATCATTATTAGTCCATAGGAGACTATAATATTGATCACACTGATCTCATACTGATCATTGTTATCCCATAGGAGACTATAATACTGATCATTGTTATCCCATAGGAGACTATAATACTGATCATTGTTATCCCATAGGAGACTATAATACTGATCACACTGATCTCCTATACTGATCATTATTAGTCCATAGGAGACTATAATATTGATCACACTGATCTCATACTGATCATTGTTATCCCATAGGAGACTATAATATTGATCACACTGATCTAATACTGATCATTATTATCCCATAGGAGACTATAATACTGATCACACTGATCGCTTATACTGATCATTATTATCCCATAGGGACCTATAACACTGCACACACTGATCTCATACTGATCATTATTATCCCAAAGGAGACTATAATACTGATCACACTGATCTCATACTGATCATTATTATCCCATAGGAGACTATAATACTGATCACACTGATCTCTTATACTGATCATTATTATCCCATAGGAGACTATAATATTGATCACACTGATCTCTTATACTGATCATTATTATTCCATAGGAGACTATAATACTGATCACACTGATCTCATACTGATCATTATTATCCCATAGGAGACTATAATACTGATCACACTGATCTCATACTGATCATTATTATCCCATAGGAGACTATAACACTGCACACACTGATCTCTTATACTGATCATTATTATCCCATAGGGGGCTATAACACTGCACACACTGATCTCTTATACTGATCACTATTATCCCATAGGGACCTATAACACTGCGCACACTGATCTCTTATACTGATCATTGTTATCCCATAGGAGGCTATAACACTGCACACACTGATCTCTTATACTGATCATTATTGTTCCATAGACTATAATACTGATCACACTGATCTCTTATACTGATCATTATTATCCCATAGGGGGCTATAACACTGCACACACTGATCTTATACTGATCATTGTTATCCCATAGGAGACTATAACACTGATCACACTGATCTCTTATACTGATCATTGTTATCCCATAGGGGGCTATAACACTGCACACACTGATCTCTTATACTGATCATTGTTATCCCATAGGGGGCTATAACACTGCACATAGTGATCTCTTATACTGATCATTGTTATCCCATAGTGACCTATAACACTGCACACACTGATCTCTTATACTGATCATTATTATCCCATAGGGACCTATAACACTGCACACACTGATCTCTTATACTGATCATTGTTATCCCATAGGAGGCTATAACACTGCACTCACTTATCTCTTATACTGATCATTGTTATCCTATAGGAGAATATAACACTGCACACACTGATCTCTTATACTGATCATTGTTATCCCATAGGAGGCTATAACACTGCACTCACTGATCTCTTATACTGATCATTGTTATCCCATAGGAGAATATAACACTGCACACACTGATCTCTTATACTGATCATTATTATCCCATAGGGGGCTATAACACTGCACACACTGATCTCTTATATTGATCATTGTTATACCATAGGGGGCTATAACACTGCACACACTGATCTCTTATACTGATCATTATTATCCCATAGGGGGCTATAACACTGCACACACTGATCTCTTATACTGATCATTGTTATCCCATAGGGGGCTATAACACTGCACACACTGATCTCTTATACTGATCATTGTTATCCCATAAGGGGCTATAACACTGCACACACTGATCTCTTATATTGATCATTGTTTTCCCATAGGGGGCTATAACACTGCACACACTGATCTTACACTGATCATTGTTATCCCATAGGGGGCTATAACACTGCACACACTGATCTCATATTGATCATTGTTATCCCATAGGGGGTTATAACACTGCACACACTGATCTCTTATACTGATCATTGTTATCCCATAGGGGGCTATAACACTGCACACACTGATCTCTTATATTGATCATTGTTATCCCATAGGGGGTTATAACACTGCACACACTGATCTCTTATACTGATCATTGTTATCCCATAGGAGGCTATAACACTGCACTCACTGATCTCTTATACTGATCATTGTTATCCCATAGGAGAATATAACACTGCACACACTGATCTCTTATACCGATCATTATTATTCCATAGGAGACTATAACACTGCACACACTGATCTCTTATACTGATCATTATTATCCCATAGGAGACTATAACACTGCACACACTGATCTCTTATACTGATCATTATTATTCCATAGATGACTATACCACTGCACACACTGATCTTTATTATTCCATAGGAGACTATAACGCTGCACACACTGATCTCTTATACTGATCATTATTATCCCATAGGAGACTATAACACTGATCACACTGATCTCTTATACAGATCATTGTTATCCCATAGGGACCTATAACACTGCACACACTGATCTCTTATACTGATCATTATTATCTCATAGGGACCTATAACACTGCACACACTGATCTCTTATACTGATCATTGTTATCCCATAGGAGGCTATAACACTGCACTCACTGATCTCTTATACTGATCATTGTTATCCCATAGGAGAATATAACACTGCACACACTGATCTCTAATACTGATCATTGTTATCCCATAGGGGCCTATAACACTGCACACACTGCTCTCTTATACTGATCATTGTTATCCCATAGGGGGCTATAACACTGCACACACTGATCTCTTCTACTGATCATTATTATCCCATAGGAGACTATAACATTGCACACACACTGATCTTTTACACTGATCAGTGTTATCCCATAGGGGACTATAACACTGCACACACTGATCTCTTATACTGATCATTGTTATCCCATAAGGGGCTATAACACTGCACACACTGATCTCTTATATTGATCATTGTTATCCCATAGGGGGTTATAACACTGCACACACTGATCTCTTATACTGATCATTGTTATCCCATAGGGGGCTATAACACTGCACACACTGATCTTTTACATCGATGAATGGTTTCTCATAGGAAACCATTGATCGATGATTCTGCCGCTTGACTGCTCATGCCTGGATCTCAGGCACTGAGCAGTCATTCGGCGATTGGACACCAGGAGGCAGGTAAGGGGACCCTCCTTGTGTCCCAGAGCTGTTCGGGATGCCGCGATTTCACCTTGGACATTCTGAACAGCCCCCTGAGCTAACCAGCAGTGATTTACTTTCACTTTAGACTAAAGGGTTAATAGCGAGCGGCACCGCGATCAGTGCTGCGCGCTATTAGCCACGGGTCCCGGCCGTTGTTAGAGGCCGGGCCCAACACGCTATGACTCCGTGGCCCTTGGTCCTTAACAGGTTAAAAATTACATCTTCTGACCCCCTATAACTTTTTTATTTTTCCACATATGCGGCTATTTGAGGGCTTTTTTATTGCGCCGTGATCTGTAGTTTTTATCGGTACCATTTTTGTTTTGATGGGACTTTTTGATTGCTTTTTAGAATTTTTTTTGGGGGGGGATACAAAATGACCAAAAATATGCAATTTTTTGCTTTGATATTTTTTTAATTTATACGCCACTGACCGTGCGGTTTAACTAACATTATATTTTTGTAGTTTAGATATTTTCGCATGTGGCGATACCATGTTTATTTTTGTTTACATTTTTTTTATGGGAAAAGGGGGGTGATGCAAACTTTTAAGGAAGGGGTTAATTCACATACACTATTTTTAGTCCCCATTGGAGACTATTACATGTGATCATTAGATTGCATACCCTGTTCTGTGCCATAGCATTGATCAGTGTTATCTGTGCTCCATTGCTCCTGCCTGCTGAGCCTGACTGGAGCATCGAGGAGGCAGGAAAGGGCCCTCCCACTGTCCTCTCAGCTGATCGGGATATCACCAGACGCTGAGCTGCCTGGAATACTTTTCTTAAATTTTAGATGCTTTAATCGTGGCGTCTGATGGGCTAATGCCAGGTATCATTGGGATCGGTGATGTCCGGCATTAGACACTGGTCCCGGCCGTTGATAGCCACTGGGACCACCCCGCTATGACGAGTAGTTTCCCTCTGTACTGGAGAATAAATGCGCATGCGCGAGTAGTTTACCTCTGCACTGGAGAATAAGTGCGCATGCACGAGCAGTTTACCTCTGCACTGGACAATAAGTGCGCATGCACAAGCAGTTTACCTCTGCACTGGAGAATAAGCACGCATGTGCAATTAGTTTACCTCCGCACTGGAGAATAAGCGCGCATGCGCAAGTAGTTTACTTCTGCACTGGAGAATAAGCGCGCATGTGCAAGTAGTTTACCTCTGCACTGGAGAATAAGCGCACATGTGCAATTAGTTTACCTCTGCACTGGAGAATAAGCACGCATGTGCAATTAGTTTATCTCCGCACTGGAGAATAAGCGCGCATGCGCAAGTAGTTTACTTCTGCACTGGAGAATAAGTGCGCATGCACAAGCAGTTTACCTCTGCACTGGAGAATAAGCACGCATGTGCAATTAGTTTACCTCTGCACTGGAGAATAAGTGCGCATGCGCGAGTAGTTTACATCGGCACTGGACAATAAGTGCGCATGAACAAGTAGTTTACCTCGGCACTGGAGAATAAGCACGCATGCACCAGTAGTTTACCTCTGCACTGGAGAATAAGTGCGCATGCACGAGCAGTTTACCTCTGCACTGGAGAATAAGCACGCATGTGCAATTAGTTTACCTCTGCACTGGAGAATAAGTGCGCATGCGCGAGTAGTTTACCTCTGCACTGGACAATAAGTTCGCATGCACAAGTAGTTTACCTCTGCACTGGAGAATAAGCACGCATGCACCAGTAGTTTACCTCTGCACTGGAGAATAAGTGCGCATGCGCGAGTAGTTTACCTCTGCACTGGAGAATAAGTGCACATGCACAAGTAGTTTACTTCTGCACTGGAGAATAGGTGCGCATGCGCGAGTAGTTTACATCTGCACTGGACAATAAGTGCGCATGCACGATAGTTTACCTCTGCACTGGAGAATAAGCACGCATGTGCAAGTAATTTACCTCTGCACTGGAGAATAAGCGCGCATGCACAAGTAGTTTACTTCTGCACTGGAGAATAAGCGCGCATGTGCAAGTAGTTTACCTCTGCACTGGAGAATAAGCGCGCATGTGCAAGTAGTTTACTTCTGCACTGGAGAATAAGTGCGCATGCACGAGCAGTTTACCTCTGCACTGGAGAATAAGCACGCATGTGCAATTAGTTTACCTCTGCACTGGAGAATAAGTGCGCATGCGCGAGTAGTTTACATCTGCACTGGACAATAAGTGCGCATGCACAAGTAGTTTACCTCTGCACTGGAGAATAAGCATGCATGCCCGAGTAGTTTACCTCTGCACTGGAGAATAAGTGCACATGCACAAGTAGTTTACTTCTGCACTGGAGAATAGGTGCGTATGCGCGAGTAGTTTACATCTGCACTGGACAATAAGTGCGCATGCACGATAGTTTACCTCTGCACTGGAGAATAAGCATGCATGTGCAAGTAATTTACCTCTGCACTGGAGAATAAGTGCGCATGCACGAGTAGTTTACTTCTGCACTGGAGAATAGGTGCGTATGCGCGAGTAGTTTACATCTGCACTGGACAATAAGTGCGCATGCACGATAGTTTACCTCTGCACTGGAGAATAAGTGCGCATGTGCAAGTAATTTACCTCTGCACTGGAGAATAAGTGCGCATGCACGAGTAGTTTACTTCTGCACTGGAGAATAGGTGCGTATGCGCGAGTAGTTTACATCTGCACTGGACAATAAGTGCGCATGCACGATAGTTTACCTCTGCACTGGAGAATAAGCACGCATGTGCAAGTAATTTACCTCTGCACTGGAGAATAAGTGCGCATGCACGAGTAGTTTACTTCTGCACTGGAGAATAAGCTTGAAGGCGTGCACAATGGAGCCCGATCGTGTACACTGCACCATGCACGAGTCACATATGGAGACATAGTTGGGATATGTACAGATGATGTGTGAGGTTTGTTTTAGGCGCAGCGATCAAGAGAAAATAAATATATATAAGAATTGGCGAGGAAGTACCGAAACACGAATAGAACAGGGACTATAGGAGGAGAGGGATTTTGGGGGGGGGGGGGGGGTGCCATAAGTACCACATGGATTGGGGGAACTGTTTGATGCCCATTTTACCTCCTGAAGATGTTACTAAGGAAAGGGGGCATACTAGTGTTTATAAGTGTGCGGCTCTGTGTGTGGAATACATTCTGCAGCCACCGAGTATCTATATACATATGTGACTACCACAAATACCACAAATCAGAGAATCACATGACTACATTTGTGAACACAATTTACCACATACAGGGACTGTGATTAAACATGTGACTCATAATCAAGAACTTAATATAAGAAAAACTCATATGACCCCACCAGCAGAATAGTGAGTCCAGCTCTGGAGAAAGGGTGTGTTCTGCTGAGCTCCTGTTCCTTCCAGAGAAGCAGAGATTTCATCCGCCCCTCCCCAGGTGTGTGGCAGACACCTGGGTAGGTTTTTCCTGCTATGGAGCCCCAGGAATCTGGGGCTTCATCTTGCACTCCCCGTTCTCGGCCAGTGGGGTGTGAAAAGGAACATGCAACAGCCAGTAGCCAGGATGGGGTGAGGAGATCCATCAGGGTCCGCAGCCATGTGGGGCCCCCTCCCCCGACCTCAGCTGGGAGCTGCAAAGCTTCCAGCAGAAGCTCATCCAGGCAGCGGAGTGGAAAGGCATCTGCATCTGTTTCCTCAGAACCCCAGCAATGGGGGGTAAAGGGGCCCAGAGAATCCCTGGCCAGCTTTGGGTCCAGAATCCAGGCCAAGATGGCTCAGTATGAACAGCTCGGAAAACAACTACGAAGCCTTAGAGAGGAGCTGAAGTTTGCAAGTTACCAAGCAAACAATGCAGCAAAGACCAAGAGGGCAGCATTTTCCTCCAAGGTGAGAGCTCTGAAGAAAGAGGTGGATGAGATTGTGAGGCTGAGATCGGACATTGTGGAGGGAGGTGGTAGACTCAGCGAGAAACTTGTGAACAAGGATCATTTCTCCAGCATGAAGGTCTCAGGACAAGTGAGTAACCAAGATGACTGCCAGAGTGAGGAGGAGGAGATGGAGGGATGTGAGTGAGGGGGATATGGATACTGGACCTGTGTGTACCACCACCACTGTTACCCCAGACCCCCCACTTACCCTCAGTGAGGACTATGTAAACCCGGCTCAGGAGGCCTTACCTCCCTCCAGTGAGGAGGATGATGATGGCAGTGTCTGCAGTGATGGCAGCGGCTTGGCAGATGGAGGTCTCCTGCGGGCGATTGTTATGTAGGAGTCCCCCCCCCCCTTTTCCTTCGGTGACGATTTGGGCCCAAGGGAGAAGGGAAAGAAGAAGAAAGGAAAGGGCAAGAAGAGGAAGAAGACACAAGGAGTTAAGTTTGTTTTTTCTCCCTTTCAGCAGTCTGGGTCGGCTAAGAAGCCGATTCAGGGTGCTGGGTCCTCCAATCTGCCAGACCCAGTTTCTGTAGTGGAGCAGGGCCCGCACGGGGGATACAGTAGTGCACCCAAAATGGCCACGGGTGTTATAGAAAAAAACGACACCCTCCTGTGAGGGGGGAGTGTGTCCAGGCACCAGAAAATGGCGGCAGATTCACCACATTCGGGGGGCGGTCCCTCGGTTGCAGTGGACGGTACAGGTCCTGGCACTGCAGGGCACTCCCCTCTGAGGGGGGGGGGGGGAGAGTGTCCTGGCGCCGGACCATGTTGGTTCAGGGGGTGGTCCCCTAGGTGACATGGGCGGGGCGGGAGTGCGTCTGGAGTGACAGCTCCCGCCAAGATGTACATCATTTTGTGAGGGGACGTGGCCACCCATGTCGGAGGCGGAGCCTGTCTCTGCGTCCCAGGAGACTGGAAGGAAGAACTCTACAGCGCCAATCCTAAAACCGGCAACTCTTGTACATGAAACAAAAGACCCAGCCAGCCCAGCCTGTAATACAATGGAGAGTGTAGGCAAGAGTGAAAGTGAAAGCAAAAATGGTAATGTGCAGAATGTGAGTTATGGTGGTGTGCATGGGAGGAGTTGTGGTAGCAGTGTGGATGAGGGGGGCGCAAGTGGTGTGCAAGGGAGGGGTGCAAGCGGAGTGCAAGAGAGGGGTGCAAGCGGAGTGCAAGAGAGGGGTGCAAGCGGAGTGCAAAAGAGGGGTGCAAGCGGAGTGCAAGCGGAGTGCAGGTGAGGAGTGCTAGAGAAATGCCGGTGAGGAGTGCTAGAGGAATTCCGGAGAGAGGTGTTATGGCTGATGCTTATGTTAGGAATAAGGGTCCTGGTTTGGCGTCTGGGTCATTTTCTGGTTCGACTGCCCCCCCAGTAGTGGCTGCTTCTCACAGAAGCTATGCCATCGTCACTGCCGGGGATCCCCATCTCCATCTGGCTCTGGGGGTCACTTGCAACAGCGCCTCCTGGAGGCTCTACGAAGGGGAGACAGGTCAATCCATGTAGAGGGGAGGGGTGAGGTTGACCTTTCTTTTCGGATAGAAAGACATGGCTTAGGTGCCTTCCGAGAACAAAACGGGGAGGTGGTCTGGTCCCTCCCGACATCCGGGCAGGAAAGTGGCCGTAGGAATGTGGTCCGTTTAGTGTGGAGGGGCGAAGATGCGTGTCCGCCTCGGGGTAAGGTGGTTGAGCACCTCCAGATGGAATTCAGGACAAGTGACATCTTTGCCCTGATCCACCCCTACGGTACTTCTGAGTTTGACATCAGCTTCGTTCGGCCAGAGGGTTTGGAACTTTTCTGGTCGAACTATGAGGTGGTGAAAAGTGAGCCCGGCTGGCGGGATTTTGCCGTAAAGGCGATATCCCATCAGAATTTGGCCAAGAAAGTGACCGTTTTGACACGTAACGAGTCACTCTCTTGCTATGACATCATGATCTGGCTCAGCCGATATGGGGATGTGACGGACATGCCGAAAAAGAACTATGACGAACATGGGATCTGGTCTGGGGCCTGGACATTTCGGGCAAACTGAAGCGTTCGGGGAGCACTGTTGCCCACATCCCATCAGCTGCTTTTCTTGGGAGAGACAGAATCCAAATTTTCTACCAGGGGCAGCCCAAGGTCTGTCACAGGTGCGGCAGCCCCACCCACTTTAGCGCAGCCTGTACTGTGCAGGTCTGTGCTCTGTGCGGTGGGGTAGGTCATCTTACCGCATCCTGTAGGCAGATCAGGTGTCATCTGTGTGGTGTCTTAGGACACCCTTTCAGCCGTTGTCCTAGCGCCTTTGCCCGTGCGACTGTCACCTTGGCTGGGGAGAGCAGTAATGTTGCCTCAGCTGGGGAGGGCACGAGTGCGGGTGAAGGTGCAACAGGGTCAGTGAGGAGGAAAAGTCCCGCCAAGCTGAGGCGGGAGGCTAATCGGAGAAGGAGCAGGGAAATGGAGAGCTCCCATGTGGCAGGGGTAGCTTCTGGCCCTGATCCAGAGGTTAGTCTTGAAGCTGCTGAGGCCCTGGGGGAGAATGTGCTGGATGAGGAAATGGGGAGAATCTGTGGAGAAGAGGACAGCAAGGCCGATCTTTCCGATTCCTCCCACTATGAAAGTGTGGATGAGGAGGGTGAAGAGAGGCCAAAAAAGGGAGAAAGAAGAGGTCGGAGCCCTCTAGTCCCCGTGCTACGGACCAGGTCCCAAGCGGAAGCTTACCTGCCCCCTCTCTGATTGATCTGTCTAACCGATACTCTGTCCTCGATGCCATCTCCTCCCCTCCTTGGAGGGGGGGGGGGTCGAGGATGGGGTGCCTGAAGTGGGGGAGCCTCCAGGGGGAACTGGGCCCTGTCCTGATGGGGCAGTTTCCTCAGGGGATGGGGCCAAACCAGAGCCAGGCGGAGAAGGGGATTCAAGAATGGACCAGTCAGAATCTAAAAAATGGTCCAAAGGGAAAGAAGCCTCCTCATCTGGGGATGAGGGGGTGAAGAAAACACAGAAATGAGGGGTTAGGGCCGTCTAACTCAATCACCCATGATGGCGGCACTCACCCCATTGACGCTGGCATCTATTAATTGTGCCAGCATAAAGTCGGATATGGCTAGATTCGCAGCCTTTGATTTTCTCGGCCGTGTTGAAGCCGATATTTTGTATCTGCAGGAGACCAGGTTGTCAGATCTAGCCTCTCTGGTAAAAGCCAGGAGAGAGTGGAGGCGTGGCCCCTCCCACTGGTCTCTTGCGGCTGAGCCGTATAGTGGGGTGGCGGTCCTTTTTATCGCTCCGGTTGAATGCAGACGGGTTATTGAGTTAGAAATGGGGAGGTGCCTGATCTTAGATGTCCTCATGAAGGGACAAGAGCTCCGGCTTATTAACATCTACGCCCCACAAACCAAGTGGGATCGTAAAGATCTCTTTATGAGGATTAAGCCCTTCCTTTTTACTAGCCGGCAAGTGATCTTTGGAGGGGACTTCAATACTGTCACGAGATCCCAAGATAGGAGAGGCTCCAATGATCGGTTGGCTTATGAAAGCATAGCTCTTAATAATATAGTTAGGGAAGCTCGCCTAGAGGACGCCCACATCCGGAGCCCCTCAGGCCACGCGGGTTTCACCTATCACCGAGGTAGCAGCAGGTCTAGGATAGACAGGTTCTATTTAAAGGAGGAAGCCGTCTCTTCCGCAGTGTCTGTGGTTGAGGTGGAGTTCTCCGATCACTGTATGATTTCTTTTTCCTTGAATGTTTCAGAGACCCCCCGGATGGGTAAAGGTTATTGGAAGCTGAATTCGTCCCTCCTGGAGGAAGCGGAGGTAAGACAGTCCTTTGAGGATTTTCTTCAGAGTCAGGTACCTTTACTGGACCTTTGTAGTAGTAAGTCAGAGTGGTGGGAGATGTTCAAGAAGCGGGTTGCAGGGTTCTTCCACCAGCTCTCGAGCCTCAGGTCCCTGAATAGGTATCGCTTGTATCAGGGTCTGAGGAGGAAACTTGAGCTTCTCGTCTCGACTGGAGGTAGCCGGGAGGATATCTCCAGAGTGAAGTCCTTGCTGATGAGGTGTCAGTACGATAGGCACGCATCTTTGGTTTTTGAGAGGGATTTCGGAAAGTACCGCTCGCCCGACCCTTACAAGAACTGTAAGATGTCAGTGAGTAGTAAAGTAATTTCAGGACTGATTGATAGTAGAGGATCTCTTAATCGGTCCAGATCAGGGATCTTGGAGGTCGTCAGATCCTTCTACTCGCACCTCTTGTGAAGGAAGGATCTAGATCGAGACGGGATGTCGGCTTTCCTGGCTGAAACTTTTCTTGAGCCAGGGGTAGACCGCTCTCTTGATATTTTGGCAGAAGAAATCAGGGAAGAGGAAGTGAGACTGGCGATCGAGGGGCTTGCCCCAAAGAAGTCGCCACATCTGGATGGCTTAACATCCGAGTGGTACAGGACCTTTAAGGAGTCTTTAGCTCCCCTCTTGACTGAGGTATTCAACGAGTGTCTCTCCTCGGGCACTCTGCCGAAGTCAATGAGAAGGTCAGCCCTGATTCTTCTCTCAAAGGGTAAAGATCCCAGCCGGATTGAGAATTGGAGGCCCATAGCTCTTCTCAATACGGACAGGAAGCTTCTGGCCAAGATACTGTTTAATCGGCTGGTGAAGTTTGCACCCCGGCTCCTTTCGGGGGCCCAGCACTGCTCTGTTCCAGGCCGTAGCACCTTAAGTGCTGTTCTCGGTGTCCGGGAGGCAGTGGAGCAGAGTAGTGCAGGTCTCTGGAAGGGGTACTTGCTGTCCCTGGATCAGGCCAAAGCATTTGATCGGGTGAACCACCAGTACCTCTGGTCCGTCCTCCTGAGATATGGCTCACCGAGTACTTTTGTTAATTGGCTTAAGATCTTGTATGCAGGGGCAGAGAGTTTCCCGTTGGTGAACTTGTGGTCTGGCCACTCTTTTGAGGTGGGGTCCGGAGTCTGTCAGGGTTGTCCTTTGAGTCCGTTTTTATACGTGTTCGCAATCGATCCCTTCATCCGGAGGGTAGATTGTGGGCCGTTGGCGGGAGTCGGGATGAGTCTGGCGGAGCTGGATTTCGCCCAGAGAGTGGTGGCGTACGCTGATGATGTCACCATTTTCGTGTCCTTGAGAGAGGAGGTCGATGTGGTGATGTCGGAAGTGGAACGCTACTCGGAGGCATCCGGGTCTAAGATCAACCGGGATAAGTGTGAAAGTCTCTGGCTGGGAGGGGGAGATCCCACGTTGGATCTCCCGGACACCCTCCCAGGGCCCCAAGAGTCAGCAAAAATTCTGGGCATCACATTCTACCAGGATGATTATCTCACCAAAAACTGGGACGGTAAGCTCCAGGATGCTACTCAGAAGGTGGATCAGTGGAAGGGTTGGTCTATGACCCTCAGGGAAAGGATACACCTGATCAAATCGTACCTGCTCCCCTTGTTTATCTATCTGGGCAGTGTATGTATCTTACCAGAGGCTTACTACACTAGGATCTACAGCCTGTTTTTCCAACTGTTATGGGGGAACAGGTTGAACCTAGTCAATAGGTAGGTTACGTACCGCATGCGGAGACTAGGGGGTTCATCTATGGTAAACCCTGGGGTGTTCTTAACGAATAACTTCTTGAAAGCCAACATCTCAAACCTCTGGTCAGAGAGGGCTCCTCCGTGGGTACTCTCCTGCAGGGAATGGTTTCGGCCTTTCTTCCAGGAATGGGAGACAGGAGGGCAAGTGAAGGACCTCCGTACGCCCCATAGATATCTTCCGGCTTACGCTACCCCGACTCTGAAGGCGATACGTCGGTGGGGTCTGGGAGTGTGGGAGATCAGGACCCAGTCAAGGCAGTTCCTTGACAAACGGGTTCTGTTGACCCACTTCCAGAAGCCTCTGGCGCTCAGGGACTGCCCAGGTCGGGATCTGAGGGTGGGGTTGTATCTTTTAAACATGAAAAGGATCCCCCAGAAGTTTTGGGACTTGGCCTGGCGCTGCTTTCAGGGGAAGCTATATGTGAGGGACAATTTGAAGTGTAGGAGATCTGATAACCGGGGATGTCCCCGAGAAGAGTGCGGGGACATGCTGGAAAGCATGGACCATTTCCTGCTTCATTGTCCCTTTAATATAGGGGTCTACAACCGGGTGGGAGCTTCCATCGGCTGGAGTCAACTTGCCGGCCTTACCTACCCGGAGTGGGATTATGGGGCATTCAGGAACCTGGGTGGCCGTGATCTGGGCACTTTATTCTTAGTCAGTTTAGTGGTTAGGTACTACACGTGGAATGCACGGTGCTTAGTGTCTACACAGCGGAAAGTCCTCTCCGAGGTGGAGGTCTGTAGGAACATCACTGGTGACCTCGGGAAGATCAGGTCTTTGGAGTATGGCAGTCTTGGTACCAGTAGGGCTTCTCTCCTGTGGAGAGGGTTTTCTTTTGATGTGCCCTAGGTACTAGACCTTCTGGGTAGAGTACCCTTGTTTTCGTTAGGGACAGTGATGTAGGGACAGGGTTAGGGTGATAGTAGGGTCAGTTTATTTTTAGGGATAATGGTAGGGAGAGAGGTAGGGTGCAGTTAGGGAAAGAATGTAAATTTTGTATGTATCAGGATTGCCATCCTTCTTCCTGGTGGTGGGCTAATGCATGTGCACCATAGCTTTTTGTTTTATTTTCAGATGTTATGGTTATGAAGGGCTTACAGGCACCGAACTTGGGCCTAAAGTGGGTTGTATTGTTTGTTTATGTATATTGTAAAGCTGATAATGATAAAGTTGGTTGGGAGGAGTTCTAGGTTGGGAGGGTGTATTTGTGGGTGGTGGTGGTCGTTTCTTTTGGTGGACCTGGCATGGGTCAGTTATGAACGGGACATTGAGGACTATGAACTGTATGGACTGACCCATGTACAGGAGGGCGGGTGGTGTGGGTGAAGGGACAGTTTAGTGTAGAATGTTCTTTTATATTTGTAAGTGTGTTTTCTGTATATTTATAGGTGTATATAGTTTGTGTATAGTATTGTATATAGTAGTGTATATAGTTAGTTATGTATATAGTATGTATAATATATGTTATCTATATATTTTTTGTATTACATAGGCAGTCGAACCAGTTTTTGTAGTAATGTTTCTTTATTATCCCGTTGTGGACATATTTTCTTTGGTTTATATATGTAGTGTGTAGTAAAGATGTGTGTAAGCATGTGTGTATTGTGTTTTCTGTGATATTTTCCCGAGTTTGGGTATTTTGAGTTGTAGTTTTAATTTTCTTTGTTGGTTTCTTGGTAAAATGTAGTTAATATATTAATATATATGTGTGCATGTGTGTGGTATAGTGTTAGTATATTATTATTATTATTATTAATATTATTATTTAAAAAAAAAAAAAAAAAACATTGTGTGCAGTGTGAGTGCTTGTTGTGTTTTCTATGTATGATTTTTCCCGAGTTTGGGTGTTTTTGAGTTAAAGCGAAATAGTGCTATTTTTATGTTTCTTATGAGTGTGTTGTTTGGCTATGAAAGGTGTAGTTATAATATTTCTAGTTCTAGTAGGAAAGCTGGGCTGGCCGGTTAGGCAGGATTTTTGTTCTTTTATTAAACCCCTTAAGGACCAAGGACGTACAGGTACATCCTTGGTCCTGCTCCCGTGATATAACGTGGGGTTACACGGTGACCCCGCATCATATCATGGCGGGCCCGGCGTCATAGTGAAGCCGGGACCCACCGCTAATAGCGCGCAGCGCCGATCACGGCGCCGTGCGCTATTAACCCTTTAGCCACGCGCTCAGAGCTGAGCCGCGCGGCTAAAAGTGAAAGTAAAAGCTGCCGGTTAACTCAGTGGGCTGTTCGGGATAGCCGCGGCGAAATCGCGGCATCCTGAACAGCTTACAAGACAGCGGGAGGGCCCCTACCTGCCTCCTCGCTGTCCGATCGCCAAATGACTGCTCAGTGCCTGAGATCCAGACATGAGCAGTCAAGACAGAATCATCGATCATAGGAAACCAGTGATCAATGATAAAGATCAGTGTGTGCAGTGTTATAGGTCCCTATGGGATAATAATGATCAGTATAAGAGATCAGTGTGTGCAGTGTTATAGTCTCCTATGGGATAATAATGATCAGTATAAGAGATCAGTGTGTGCAGTGTTATAGTCTCCTATGGGATAATAATGATCAGTATAAGAGATCAGTGTGTGCAGTGTTATAGGTCCCTATGGGATAACAATGATCAGTATAAGAGATCAGTGTATGCAGTGTTATCGTCTCCTATGGGATAATAATGATCAATATAAGAGATCAGTATGTGCAGTGTTATAGTCTCCTATGGGATAATAATGATCAGTATAAGAGATCAGTGTGTGCAGTGTTATAGTCTCCTATGGGATAATAATGATCAGTATAAGAGATCAGTGTGTGCAGTGTTATAGGTCCCTATGGGATAACAATGATCAGTATAAGAGATCAGTGTGTGCAGTGTTATAGGTCCCTATGGGATAATAATGATCAGTATAAGAGATCAGTGTGTGCAGTGTTATAGTCTCCTATGGGATAATAATGATCAGTATAAGAGATCAGTGTGTACAGTGTTATAGGTCCCTATGGGATAATAATGATCAGTATAAGAGATCAGTGTGTGCAGTGTTATAGGTCTCTATGGGATAATAATGATCAGTATAAGAGATCAGTGTGTGCAGTGTTATAGTCTCCTATGGGATAATAATGATCAGTATAAGAGATCAGTGTGTGCAGTGTTATATTCTCCTATGGGATAATAATGATCAGTATATGAGATCAGTGTGTGCAGTGTTATATTCTCCTATGGGATAATAATGATCAGTATATGAGATCAGTGTGTGCAGTGTTATAGTCTCCTATGGGATAATAATGATCAGTATAAGAGATCAGTGTGTGCAGTGTTATAGTCTCCTATGGGATAATAATGATCAGTATAAGAGATCAGTGTGTGCAGTGTTATAGTCTCCTATGGGATAATAATGATCAGTATAAGAGATCAGTGTGTGCAGTGTTATAGTTCCCTATGGGATAATAATGATCAGTATAAGAGATCAGTGTGTGCAGTGTTATAGGTCCCTATGGGATAATAATGATCAGTATAAGAGATCAGTGTGTGCAGTGTTATAGTCTCCTATGGGATAATAATGATCAGTATAAGAGATCAGTGTGTGCAGTGTTATAGGTCCCTATGGGATAACAATGATCAGTATAAGAGATCAGTGTGTGCAGTGTTATAGGTCCCTATGGGATAATAATGATCAGTATAAGAGATCAGTGTGTGCAGTGTTATAGTCTCCTATGGGATAATAATGATCAGTATAAGAGATCAGTGTGTGCAGTGTTATAGGTCCCTATGGGATAATAATGATCAGTATAAGAGATCAGTGTGTGCAGTGTTATATTCTCCTATGGGATAATAATGATCAGTATATGAGATCAGTGTGTGCAGTGTTATATTCTCCTATGGGATAATAATGATCAGTATATGAGATCAGTGTGTGCAGTGTTATAGTCTCCTATGGGATAATAATGATCAGTATAAGAGATCAGTGTGTGCAGTGTTATAGTCTCCTATGGGATAATAATGATCAGTATAAGAGATCAGTGTGTGCAGTGTTATAGTCTCCTATGGGATAATAATGATCAGTATAAGAGATCAGTGTGTGCAGTGTTATAGTTCCCTATGGGATAATAATGATCAGTATAAGAGATCAGTGTGTGCAGTGTTATAGGTCCCTATGGGATAATAATGATCAGTATAAGAGATCAGTGTGTGCAGTGTTATAGTCTCCTATGGGATAACAATGATCAGTATAAGAGATCAGTGTGTGCAGTGTTATAGCCCCCTATGGGATAATAATGATCAGTATAAGAGATCAGTGTGTGCATCGTTATAGGTCCCTATGGGATAATAATGATCAGTATAAGAGATCAGTGTGTGCAGTGTTATAGGTCCCTATGGGATAATAATGATCAGTATAAGAGATCAGTGTGTGCAGTGTTATAGGTCCCTATGGGATAATAATGATCAGTATAAGAGATCAGTGTGTGCAGTGTTATAGGTCCCAATGGGATAATAATGATCAGTATAAGAGATCAGTGTGTGCAGTGTTATAGTCTCCTATGGGATAATAATGATCAGTATAAGAGATCAGTGTGTGCAGTGTTATAGATCCCTATGGGATAATAATGATCAGTATAAGAGATCAGTGTGTGCAGTGTTATAGGTCCCTATGGGATAACAATGATCAGTATAAGAGATCAGTGTGTGCAGTGTTATAGGTCCCTATGGGATAATAATGATCAGTATAAGAGATCAGTGTGTGCAGTGTTATATTCTCCTATGGGATAATAATGATCAGTATATGAGATCAGTGTGTGCAGTGTTATATTCTCCTATGGGATAATAATGATCAGTATATGAGATCAGTGTGTGCAGTGTTATAGTCTCCTATGGGATAATAATGATCAGTATAAGAGATCAGTGTGTGCAGTGTTATAGTCTCCTATGGGATAATAATGATCAGTATAAGAGATCAGTGTGTGCAGTGTTATAGTCTCCTATGGGATAATAATGATCAGTATAAGAGATCAGTGTGTGCAGTGTTATAGTTCCCTATGGGATAATAATGATCAGTATAAGAGATCAGTGTGTGCAGTGTTATAGGTCCCTATGGGATAATAATGATCAGTATAAGAGATCAGTGTGTGCAGTGTTATAGTCTCCTATGGGATAACAATGATCAGTATAAGAGATCAGTGTGTGCAGTGTTATAGCCCCCTATGGGATAATAATGATCAGTATAAGAGATCAGTGTGTGCAGTGTTATAGGTCCCTATGGGATAATAATGATCAGTATAAGAGATCAGTGTGTGCAGTGTTATAGGTCCCTATGGGATAATAATGATCAGTATAAGAGATCAGTGTGTGCAGTGTTATAGTCTCCTATGGGATAATAATGATCAGTATAAGAGATCAGTGTGTGCAGTGTTATAGGTCCCTATGGGATAACAATGATCAGTATAAGAGATCAGTGTGTGCAGTGTTATAGGTCCCTATGGGATAATAATGATCAGTATAAGAGATCAGTGTGTGCAGTGTTATAGCCCCCTATGGGATAATAATGATCAGTATAAGAGATCAGTGTGTGCAGTGTTATAGGTCCCAATGGGATAATAATGATCAGTATAAGAGATCAGTGTGTGCAGTGTTATAGTCTCCTATGGGATAATAATGATCAGTATAAGAGATCAGTGTGTGCAGTGTTATAGGTCCCTATGGGATAATAATGATCAGTATAAGAGATCAGTGTGTGCAGTGTTATAGGTCCCTATGGGATAACAATGATCAGTATAAGAGATCAGTGTGTGCAGTGTTATAGGTCCCTATGGGATAATAATGATCAGTATAAGAGATCAGTGTGTGCAGTGTTATAGGTCCCTATGGGATAATAATGATCAGTATAAGAGATCAGTGTGTGCAGTGTTATAGGTCCCTATGGGATAACAATGATCAGTATAAGAGATCAGTGTGTGCAGTGTTATAGGTCCCTATGGGATAACAATGATCAGTATAAGAGATCAGTGTGTGCAGTGTTATAGGTCCCTATGGGATAATAATGATCAGTATAAGAGATCAGTGTGTGCAGTGTTATAGGTCCCTATGGGATAATAATGATCAGTATAAGAGATCAGTGTGTGCAGTGTTATAGGTCCCTATGGGATAACAATGATCAGTATAAGAGATCAGTGTGTGCAGTGTTATAGTCTCCTATGGGATAATAATGATCAGTATAAGAGATCAGTGTGTGCAGTGTTATAGGTCCCTATGGGATAACAATGATCAGTATAAGAGATCAGTGTGTGCAGTGTTATTGCCCCATATGGGATAATAATGATCAGTATAAGAGATCAGTGTGTGCAGTGTTATAGTCTCCTATGGGATAACAATGATCAGTATAAGAGATCAGTGTGTGCAGTGTTATAGCCCCCTATGGGATAATAATGATCAGTATAAGAGATCAGTGTGTGCAGTGTTATAGGTCCCTATGGGATAATAATGATCAGTATAAGAGATCAGTGTGTGCAGTGTTATAGGTCCCTATGGGATAATAATGATCAGTATAAGAGATCAGTGTGTGCAGTGTTATAGTCTCCTATGGGATAATAATGATCAGTATAAGAGATCAGTGTGTGCAGTGTTATAGGTCCCTATGGGATAACAATGATCAGTATAAGAGATCAGTGTGTGCAGTGTTATAGGTCCCTATGGGATAATAATGATCAGTATAAGAGATCAGTGTGTGCAGTGTTATAGCCCCCTATGGGATAATAATGATCAGTATAAGAGATCAGTGTGTGCAGTGTTATAGGTCCCAATGGGATAATAATGATCAGTATAAGAGATCAGTGTGTGCAGTGTTATAGTCTCCTATGGGATAATAATGATCAGTATAAGAGATCAGTGTGTGCAGTGTTATAGGTCCCTATGGGATAATAATGATCAGTATAAGAGATCAGTGTGTGCAGTGTTATAGGTCCCTATGGGATAACAATGATCAGTATAAGAGATCAGTGTGTGCAGTGTTATAGGTCCCTATGGGATAATAATGATCAGTATAAGAGATCAGTGTGTGCAGTGTTATAGGTCCCTATGGGATAATAATGATCAGTATAAGAGATCAGTGTGTGCAGTGTTATAGTCTCCTATGGGATAATAATGATCAGTATAAGAGATCAGTGTGTGCAGTGTTATAGGTCCCTATGGGATAATAATGATCAGTATAAGAGATCAGTGTGTGCAGTGTTATAGGTCCCTATGGGATAACAATGATCAGTATAAGAGATCAGTGTGTGCAGTGTTATAGGTCCCAATGGGATAATAATGATCAGTATAAGAGATCAGTGTGTGCAGTGTTATAGTCTCCTATGGGATAATAATGATCAGTATAAGAGATCAGTGTGTGCAGTGTTATAGGTCCCTATGGGATAATAATGATCAGTATAAGAGATCAGTGTGTGCAGTGTTATAGGTCCCTATGGGATAACAATGATCAGTATAAGAGATCAGTGTGTGCAGTGTTATAGGTCCCTATGGGATAATAATGATCAGTATAAGAGATCAGTGTGTGCAGTGTTATAGGTCCCAATGGGATAATAATGATCAGTATAAGAGATCAGTGTGTGCAGTGTTATAGTCTCCTATGGGATAATAATGATCAGTATAAGAGATCAGTGTGTGCAGTGTTATAGGTCCCTATGGGATAATAATGATCAGTATAAGAGATCAGTGTGTGCAGTGTTATAGGTCCCTATGGGATAACAATGATCAGTATAAGAGATCAGTGTGTGCAGTGTTATAGGTCCCTATGGGATAATAATGATCAGTATAAGAGATCAGTGTGTGCAGTGTTATAGGTCCCTATGGGATAATAATGATCAGTATAAGAGATCAGTGTGTGCAGTGTTATAGGTCCCTATGGGATAACAATGATCAGTATAAGAGATCAGTGTGTGCAGTGTTATAGGTCCCTATGGGATAACAATGATCAGTATAAGAGATCAGTGTGTGCAGTGTTATAGGTCCCTATGGGATAATAATGATCAGTATAAGAGATCAGTGTGTGCAGTGTTATAGGTCCCTATGGGATAATAATGATCAGTATAAGAGATCAGTGTGTGCAGTGTTATAGGTCCCTATGGGATAACAATGATCAGTATAAGAGATCAGTGTGTGCAGTGTTATAGTCTCCTATGGGATAATAATGATCAGTATAAGAGATCAGTGTGTGCAGTGTTATAGGTCCCTATGGGATAACAATGATCAGTATAAGAGATCAGTGTGTGCAGTGTTATTGCCCCATATGGGATAATAATGATCAGTATAAGAGATCAGTGTGTGCAGTGTTATAGTCTCCTATGGGATAATAATGATCAGTATAAGAGATCAGTGTGTGCAGTGTTATAGTCTCCTATGGGATAATAATGATCAGTATAAGAGATCAGTGTGTGCAGTGTTATAGTCTCCTATGGGATAATAATGATCAGTATAAGAGATCAGTGTGTGCAGTGTTATAGTCTCCTATGGGATAATAATGATCAGTATAAGAGATCAGTGTGTGCAGTGTTATAGTCTCCTATGGGATAATAATGATCAGTATAAGAGATCAGTGTGTGCAGTGTTATAGGTCCCTATGGGATAACAATGATCAGTATAAGAGATCAGTGTGTGCAGTGTTATAGGTCCCTATGGGATAATAATGATCAGTATAAGAGATCAGTGTGTGCAGTGTTATAGTCTCCTATGGGATAATAATGATCAGTATAAGAGATCAGTGTGTGCAGTGTTATAGGTCCCTATGGGATAATAATGATCAGTATAAGAGATCAGTGTGTGCAGTGTTATAGTCTCCTATGGGATAATAATGATCAGTATAAGAGATCAGTGTGTGCAGTGTTATAGGTCCCTATGGGATAACAATGATCAGTATAAGAGATCAGTGTGTGCAGTGTTATAGGTCCCTATGGGATAATAATGATCAGTATAAGAGATCAGTGTGTGCAGTGTTATAGTCTCCTATGGGATAATAATGATCAGTATAAGAGATCAGTGTGTGCAGTGTTATAGGTCCCTATGGGATAACAATGATCAGTATAAGAGATCAGTGTGTGCAGTGTTATAGGTCCCTATGGGATAACAATGATCAGTATAAGAGATCAGTGTGTGCAGTGTTATAGGTCCCTATGGGATAATAATGATCAGTATAAGATCAGTGTGTGCAGTGTTATAGGTCCCAATGGGATAATAATGATCAGTATAAGAGATCAGTGTGTGCAGTGTTATAGGTCCCTATGGGATAACAATGATCAGTATAAGAGATCAGTGTGTGCAGTGTTATAGGTCCCTATGGGACCTATAACACTGCAAAAAAAAAGTGGAAAAAAAAGTGAATAAACATCATTTAACCCCTTCCCTATTAAAAGTTTGAATCACCCCCCTTTTCCCATAAAAAAAAAACAGTGTAAATAAAAATAAAAATATATGGTATCACCGCGTGCGGAAATGTCCGAATTATAAAAATATATAATTAATTAAACCGCACGGTCAATGGCGTGCGCGCAAAAAAATTACAAAGTCCAAAATAGTGTATTTTTTGTCACTTTTTATATCAATAATTCCTATCAATGCAAAAATGGTACCGTTAAAAACTTCAGATCACGGCGCAAAAAATGAGCCCTCATACCGCCCCGTACACGGAAAAATAAAAAAGTTATAGGGGTCAGAAATGACAATTTTAAACGCATTAATTTTCCTGCATGAAGTTATAATTTTTTCCAGAAGTCCGACAATATCCAACCTATATAAGTCGGGATCATATTAATCGTATGGACCTACAGAATAAAGATAAGGTGTTATTTTTACCGAAAAATGTACTACGTAGAAATGGAAGCCCCCAAAAGTTACAAAACTGCGTTTTTTTTTCAATTTTGTCGCACAATGATGTTTTTTTCAGTTTCACTGTAGATTTTTGGGCAAAATGACTGACGTCATTACAAAATAGAATTGGTGGCGCAAAAAATAAGCCATCATATGGATTTGTAGGTGCAAAATTGAAAGAGTTATGTATTTTTAAATGCAGGGAGCAAAAAACGAAAATGCAAAAACGGAAAAAAAAACCCCGGTCCTTAAGGGGTTAAATGTAAAGTTTGGGTTTATGTTATTTCATGTTGTTGTTTTCCGTAATGGCCAAGTTGTGCTGGTTTATGTTTTGTTATGATTTATATTTTTCTAATAAAAGATTTACAGGATATAACTCAGGATCAGTACAGGATAAGTAATGTAATGTATGTACACAGTGACCTCACCAGCAGAATAGTGAGTACAGCTCTGGAGTATAATACAGGATATAACTCAGGATCAGTACAGGATAAGTAATGTAATGTATGTACACAGTGACCTCACCAGCAGAATAGTGAGTACAGCTCTGGGGTATAATACAGGATATAACTCAGGATCTGTACAGGATAAGTAATGTATGTACACAGTGATCTCACCAGCAGAATAGTGAGTACAGTTCTGGAGTATAATACAGGATATAACTCAGGATCAGTACAGGATAAGTAATGTAATGTATGTACACAGTGATCTCACCAGCAGAATAGTGAGTACAGCTCTGTAGTATAATACAGGATATAACTCAGGATCAGTACAGGATAAGTAATGTAATGTATGTACACAGTGACCTCACCAGCAGAATAGTGAGTACAGCTCTGGGGTATAATACAGGATATAACTCAGGATCAGTACAGGATAAGTAATGTAATGTATGTACACAGTGATCTCACCAGCAGAATAGTGAGTACAGCTCTGGAGTATAATACAGGATATAACTCAGGATCAGTACAGGATAAGTAATGTAATGTATGTACACAGTGATCTCACCAGCAGAATAGTGAGTACAGCTCTGTAGTATAATACAGGATATAACTCAGGATCAGTACAGGATAAGTAATGTAATGTATGTACACAGTGACCTCACCAGCAGAATAGTGAGTACAGCTCTGGAGTATAATACAAGATATAACTCAGGATCAGTACAGAATAAGTAATGTAATGTATATACACAGTGACCTCACCAGCAGAATAGTGAGTACAGCTCTGGAGTATAATACAGGATATAACTCAGGATCAGTACAGAATAAGTAATGTAATGTATGTACACAGTGACCTCACCAGCAGAATAGTGAGTACAGCTCTGGAGTATAATACAGGATATAACTCAGGATCAGTACAGGATAAGTAATGTAATGTATGTACACAGTGATCTCACCAGCAGAATAGTGAGTACAGCTCTGGAGTATAATACAGGATATAACTCAGGATCAGTACAGGATAAGTAATGTAATGTATGTACACAGTGATCTCACCAGCAGAATAGTGAGTACAGCTCTGGAGTATAATACAGGATATAACTCAGGATCTGTACAGGATAAGTAATGTGATGTATGTACACAGTGATCTCACCAGCAGAATAGTGAGTACAGCTCTGGAGTATAATACAGGATATAACTCAGGATCAGTACAGGATAAGTAATGTATGTACACAGTGATCTCACCAGCAGAATAGTGAGTACAGCTCTGGAGTATATAATACAGGATATAACTCAGGATCAGTACAGGATCAGTAATGTAATGTATGTACACAGTGACCTCACCAGCAGAATAGTGAGTACAGCTCTGGAGTATAATACAGGATATAACTCAGGATCAGTACAGGATAAGTAATGTAATGTATGTACACAGTGATCTCACCAGCAGAATAGTGAGTACAGCTCTGGAGTATAATACAGGATATAACTCAGGATCAGTACAGAATAAGTAATGTAATGTATGTACACAGTGATCTCACCAGCAGAATAGTGAGTCCAGCTCTGGAGTATAATACAGGATATAACTCAGGATCAGTACAGGATAAGTAATGTATGTACACAGTGACCTCACCAGCAGAATAGTGAGTACAGCTCTGGAGTATAATACAGGATATAACTCAGGATCAGTACAGGATAAGTAATGTAATGTATATACACAGTGATCTCACCAGCAGAATAGTGAGTACAGCTCTGGGGTATAATACAGGATATAACTCAGGATCAGTACAGGATAAGTAATGTAATGTATGTACACAGTGACCTCACCAGCAGAATAGTGAGTACAGCTCTGGAGTGCTGACCAATTAGTTGCGGGTGTGGTTCTGCTTCAGCTGTGCTGTGTGTGTCTGCTGTGTCTCCTGAGCTCCAGGGATTTCCATCTGTTCCACCTGGGGCCTGCTTCCTCCTCCCCAGGGAGGGAGTGGGTTTCCAGGCATGAGTGAGGGAGGCGAGGCCCAGGCTTCTGCTCCTCGGAATAGGCCGCAGGGGAGCAGTAGAAGCCAGCAAGCGGCCGGAACATCGGAGGATTTGGGGGTGAGGCGTTCCACCAGGAGTCGCAGCAATGCTGCTCCAACTCCCCCCACAGAGGTGAGGAGCTCCAAGGCTGGATCCACCTTGGGAAAGCTGGGTGTTTCCAGCGGAAAGCTGGGTTCATCAGGAAGGAGGCAGAGTACTCACGGAGGTGAAGCCGACCTCAGTGAGGAAGGCTGGGGAGTGCTGAGGACCCGGGAGTCTATTTCCACCTATATGTCCCGGGTAAAAAGTCACCTCCGTGAGTATGAAGACGCCTGTAAGGCCATCAGGAGGCTCGAAGAGGGACTTCGCTGTGCCCGTGCCAGGGCTAAGGTAACTCCTAAGAGGAAAAAGGCAGAGATCCAGGGGCAGATAAAGAGACTTATGGCTGAAATACAAGCTTTGGAGCTGGACATTCTAGTACGGATGAGGCGGAGGGTACCGGTAAAAACAGGGCTGGGGCCGCTAATAAACAGGCTAGGCAGGCTTCCCGGTCCTTGTATAAGGGACCGGTGACCTGTCCTGTGGTGATGGCTCCAGCCCTGGTACCCAGTGATGCTGACAGTACAAAATCTGCGCCAGAACGCACCGGTCCAGCCAGTATGAATGTGGAGGTTAATGTTGGAGTGACTGAGGGTGTGAATGAGGGGAATAATTCATCTGTTACTAAAAATCTGTCTGGGGCTTTGAATAGTGGTTTGGGCTGTAGCACGGGTGGAGGTATGGGGGGCACATCAGCTAAAATAGGGGTCAATGGTTTGGGTATGGATTATGTGGAGGAGGGTGGTGAAGGGGCACAGATTAGTGGTGGGAATGTAGGGCCTGGTCCAGTTGCACCCCCAGCGGTGGCAGCACCCATCCGCAGCTACGCGAATGTCACCGCTGGGGGAAGGGGGGCAGCTTCCTCGTCCTCTGGCTCTGGGGAGAACAGTTTGCAGCAGCGTCTCCTGGGGGCCTTAAGGAGAGGGGAGAGATCGATCAATGTAGAGGGTAGGGAGGTTGATCTATCCTTCTGGATAGAGAGACATGGTCTTTCAGCCTTCCGAGAGGAAAGAGGGGGGGATAATGTGTGGTCCCTCTCTACAGCCGGGCCAGGTGGTCTCCGTAGGAATGTGGTCCGGCTGAGGTGGAGAGGCAGTGATACATGTCCTCCAAGATCTAAAGTTGTTGAGCTTCTGCTGAAGTTGGGCTTTAAGGCAGCTGACATCTATGCCTTGATACATCCTTATGGTACCCCTGAGTTCGATATCAGCTTTGTTCGGCCGGAGGGGCTTGAGCTCTTCTGGTCGAATTATGAGTTGGTAAAGAATGAGCCCGGCTGGCGAGACTTTGCCATTCAGGCAGTGTCTCGCCAAAATAATGTCAAGAAGGTGACCGTTTTAACCCGTAATGAATCGCTTTCTTGTATTGACATCATGACGTGGCTAGGTCGGTATGGTGAGGTGGTGGAGGTCCCAAAAAAGAACAGGGATGAATATGGCATCTGGTCAGGGGCCTGGACGTTTATGGTCAAGCTTAGGCGTTCAGGAAACACCGTTACCCATATACCATCTGCGACCTTCCTCGGAAGGGATCGCATCCAGATCTTCTACCAGGGTCAGCCGAAGCTCTGTCACAGATGTGGTGACCCCACACATTTTAGTGCCAATTGCACTGTGCAGAAGTGCACTCTGTGTGGGGAAATAGGTCATCTCGCTGCATCTTGTGCGGAGATTAGGTGTCACCTGTGTGGTGACTTAGGTCACCCATTCAGTCGCTGCCCTCGTTCCTTTGTCAACGCGGTTGTTGCCCCGGTGGGAGTAAGCCGTGAGGTGGATTCTGCTGGGGGGATGGCTGTCGGGGATGAAGGGGTGCAGGGGCCAGGGAAGAAAAGTAAGCAGAAGACGCCTGCCCAACTGAGGCGTCTTGAGAAGCGTCAAAGGGACAGGGAGATTCAGGACTCACAGGAGCATCAACTAACTGGGGTGACTCCTGATCCTGTCCCTGCGGCCAGTCTTACTGCTGAGGCCCTGGGGGATAGTGAACTGGATGAGGAGACTGGAAGGATCCACAAAGAGGGGGATGCCGTCTCCTCACTGTCCTCCCATGGTGGGAGCGCGGATGAGGACAGTGGGGGATGGGCAGAAACAAAGCGGGGTACTCGGAAGAATAAGAAAAGGAGAGATGTAAGATCTTCTCCCACCTGCCAGATGCCAAAGGAAGGTACAACTGATCTCCCTCTGATTGGTCTCTCCAACCGGTTCCGAGCCCTCCGCGACATTTCCTCTTCGGAGGAGGGGGTGGCTGGGGGTGAGGTTCCGGATGTTGCGGTGGGGCTCACAGGAGACGCTGAGTCCTCTCTCCCTGGGGAATCTATGTCTTCAGGGGGGGAGACAGGCCCAGAGTCAGGGGACGAGGAAAATGTATATAAAGGGAAAATGGACACATCTATTTCACTTAAAAGGGGTAAACCATCATCTGATGAGGAGGGTGGTGGGGTGGATGGGAAGGATGGTGGGAAAAAGAAAGCTGTCTAACTCAATCACCCTTGATGGCGGCACCCTCTCCGTTGACTCTGGCATCTATTAATGTTGCCAGCATAAAGTCAGATACGGCTCGATTTGCGGCCTATGATTTTTTTGCCCATATTAATGCTGATATTTTATTTTTGCAGGAGACCAGGCTAACAGATATGTCATCTATCTACAAGGCTAAAAGAGAGTGGAGGAATGGGCCCTCCTACTGGTCTCTTGGGGCCGAGCCGTATAGCGGAGTGGCGGTCCTTTTTACCGCAGCGGTAGAATGCCGACGGGTTATCGAGTTAGAAATGGGGAGGTGCCTGATCTTAGATGTCCTCATGAAGGGACAAGAACTTCGCCTTATTAACATCTACGGCCCACAGTCTAAGTGGGACCGGAAGTGTCTCTTTATGAGGATCAAGCCCTATCTTTTTACAAGTCGGCAGGTGGTCTTTGGAGGGGACTTTAATGCTGTCACGAGGCCCCAAGACAGGGGAGGTGCCAGAGACAAGCTGACTTATGATAGCGTCGCCCTTAATAGCATAGCGAGTGAGGCTCGCCTGGTGGATGTCCACATCCGGCACACCCCAGGCCACGCGGGATTCACCTATCATAGGGGTAGTTGTAGGTCTAGGATAGACAGGTTTTATTTAAAGGAGGAGGCCGTCTCTTCAGCAGTATCTGTTGTTGAGGTGGAGTTCTCCGATCACTGTTTAATTTTGTTTTCTCTGAATGTCGCAGAGACCCCCCGGATGGGCAGAGGCTATTGGAAGCTGAATTCGTCTCTCTTGGAAGAAGCGGAGATAAGACAGTCCTTTGAGGATTTTCTTCAGAGCCAGGTACCATTGCTGGGCCTTTGTAGCAGTAAGTCAGAGTGGTGGGAGATCTTCAAGGAAAGGGTTGAAAGATTCTTCCGCCAGCTCTCGGGCCTCAGAAGCCTAAATAGGTACCGTTTGTACCAGGGCCTGAGGAAGAAACTTGAGCACCTTGTCTCGACTGGAGGTAGTCGTGATGATATCTCCAGAGTGAAATCCTTGTTGATGAAGTGCCAGTACGACAGACACGCATCTTTGGTTTTTGAGAGGGATTACGGGAAGTACCGCTCGCCTGACCCTTACAGAAACTGCAAGATGTCAGTGAATAGTAAAATAGTCTCAGGACTGATTGATAGTACGGGATCCTTGAAAAGGTCCAGATCAGGGATCTTGGAGGTCGTCAGATCCTTTTACTCGCACCTCTTGGGAAGGAAGGATCTAGATCGAGATAAGGTATCAGCTTTCTTGGCTGAAACCGTCCCTGAACCAGGAGTAGACCCCTCTCTTGACGTTTTGACAGAGATGATCCGGGAAGAGGAAGTCAGGATGGCGATTGATGGGCTTGCCCTCAAGAAGTCACCCGGTCCGGATGGCTTAACATCTGAGTTCTATAAGACCTTTAAGGACACTTTGGTTCCCCTCTTGACTGCGGTTTTTAATGAGTGTCTATCCTCGGGCACTCTGCCAAAGTCAATGAGGAGGTCAGCGCTGATCATCCTGTCAAAGGGTAAAGACCCGTTCCACATTGAGAATTGGCGTCCCATAGCGCTTCTCAATGTGGACCGAAAGATTCTGGCAAAAGTGCTGTTTAACCGGCTGGTGGAGTTTGCACCCCGGCTCCTTTCGGGGGCTCAGAATTGCTCTGTTCCGGGCCGCAGTACATTTAGTGCTGTGCTCAGTGTCCGAGAGGCTGTGGAGCAGGGTAGGGCTGGCCACTGGAAGGGGTACTTGCTGTCCTTGGATCAGGCAAAAGCGTTTGATCTGGTTAACCATGAGTACCTCTGGTCTGTTCTTCTGAGATATGGCCTGCCGGGGGGGTTTGTTGATTGGCTTAAGATCTTGTATGCAGGGGCAGAGAGTTTCCCGCTTGTGAATGGTTGGATTGGCCGCTCTTTTGAGGTTGGGTCTGGCGTCCGTCAGGGTTGTCCTTTGAGCCCGTTACTGTACGTGTTTGCAATTGATCCTTTCCTTAGGAGGATTGATTGTGGACCGTTGGCGGGGGTGAGAATGGACCTGGCGGTGCCGGATTTGGCTCTGAGGGCGGTAGCGTATGCTGATGATGTCACCGTGTTTGTCTCCTCACAAGAGGAAGGCCAATGGGTGATGTCAGAGGTGGACCGCTACTCGGAGGCATCCGGGTCCAAGATCAACCGGGATAAGTGCGAGAGTCTCTGGCTGGGAGGGGGAGATCCTAGTTTTGATCTCCCGGACGCCCTTCCAGGGCCCCAGGAATCTGCAAAAGTTCTCGGCATCGAATTTGGCCAAGGGGATTACCCCAAACAAAACTGGGACAGCAGGCTTAAGATCGCCGCTCAGAAGGTGGATCAGTGGAAGGGTTGGTCTTTGACCCTCCGGGAAAGGGTTAACCTGATCAAAACATTCCTGCTCCCTTTACTGATATACCTGGGCAGTGTATGCATGTTGCCAGAACCTCTTTGGACCCGGGTCTACAGTGTGTTCTTCCAGATGTTATGGGGGAACAGACTGAACCTAGTGAAGAGGGAGGTTACTTACCGTACAAGGAGACTAGGGGGGTTGTGTATGGTCAACCCCGTGGTATTCCTAGTGAATACCTTTCTTAAGACCAATATAGCAAACCTCTGGTCAGAGAGGGCTCTTCCGTGGGTATCCTCCTGTAGGGGATGGTTTCAGCCTTTCTTCCAGGAATGGGAGACAGGAGGGCAAGTGAAGGATCTTCGCACACCACACGGGCATCTCCCGGCTTATGCTACCCCGGTTCTGAAGGTTATTCGTCGGTGGGGTCTGGGGATGTGGGAGATTAGGACTCTGTCGAGGAAATTCCTTGACAAGAGGGTCCTGTCTTCCCATTTCCAGAGGCCATTGGCGCTCAAGGACTGCCCAAGTCGGGATCTGGAGGTGGGTTTAGAGCTTTTGAATTCTATCAGGATCCCCTTGAAGTTTTGGGACTTGACTTGGCGCTGCTTCCATGGGAAACTGTGTGTGAGGGACAATCTGAAGTGCAGGAGCTCTGATGACCGGGGATGTCCCCGCGAAGAGTGTGGAGGCATGCTGGAAAGCATGGAGCATTTTCTGCTTCATTGTCCCTTTAACACAGAGGTTTACACCAGGGTGGGCGCTTCCATTGGTTGGCCTCGGCTGGCCAGTCTCTCCTATGCGGAATGGGCCTATGGGGCATTCAGAAACCTTGGAGGCTGGGACCGGTGCACTTTATTCCTAGTCAGCTCAGTGGTTAGGTACTACACGTGGAACGCACGGTGTTTAGTGTCGACGCAGCGTAAAATCCTCCCTGTGGATGTGGTGGTTAGGAACATTCTTGGTGACCTGGTGAAGGTGCGTTCTCTGGAGTACGAGAGGCTGGGTGCTGGCAGGGCCTCTCGTCTATGGAGGGGCTCTGCCTTTAAAGTGCCTTAGCCTGTTGTCCCCCCCTGGTGGTGGGCTGATGCTGGCACATTAGTCTTTTTGTTTTGAGCAGTTGGTTTGTGGTAATATAGGGCTTGCAGGCGCTGAACTTGAGCTTTAGGGGTTTGTTGTTTGGCTTATAGTGTTATATGTATTTGTTATTGTATTTATTTTGTAGTCTATTTGTATACTTATGTATTGTATATATTGTTAGTCTGTGTATATTTTATGTAATGTATATATTGTATATATTGTGTGATGCCACCTGTGGTTTGGGTTTAGTTTAGGTTGGGTGGTGGGTTAAAAAGGGGGGAGGGGGTTTGTATGGGACTTTTATATATACAGAAAATCCTGGACTGGTTCATGGACGTCTGGTAACATGTACTGGGGGCATGGGATGCGGGACCAGCTCAGGGCCAAAAAAAAAAAAAAAAAAAAAAAAAAAAAAAAAAAAAAAAGTGGTGTTATTTTGTTTGTGTTGGTTTTTATTATTTTGTATATATTATTATTGTTGTTGTTGTTATTCTTTTTGGTATATTACTGGTATTGGGTTTTTGGTATTGCAACTGGGCCAGGAAATTCACATTTAGTATTAGTGTATATAGTTTATTAGGATGGTATGGGTATTATGGGTATTATAGGAATCTGTCTTTTGTAAATATTGTATATATTTGTTTGTGTGCAGGAATGAGTGTGGGGTGGACCGGTGTTGTATTTTAAGCTATTGTGTTGGTTTTATGATACGATATATTGATATGTTCTGTCGGATATGATATGTTTATGTTTTGTAATTTTTTTTATTGTTATGTTTGAAATTTTAATAAAAGATCTACAGGATATAACTCAGGATCAGTACAGGATAAGTAATGTAATGTATGTACACAGTGATCTCACCAGCAGAATAGTGAGTACAGCTCTGGGGTATAATACAGGATATAACTCAGGATCAGTACAGAATAAGTAATGTAATGTATGTACACAGTGACCTCACCAGCAGAATAGTGAGTACAGCTCTGGAGTATAATACAGGATATAACTCAGGATCAGTACAGGATAAGTAATGTAATGTATGTACACAGTGACCTCACCAGCAGAATAGTGAGTACAGCTCTGGAGTATAATACAGGATATAACTCAGGATCAGTACAGGATAAGTAATGTAATGTATGTACACAGTGATCTCACCAGCAGAATAGTGAGTACAGCTCTGGAGTATAATACAGGATATAACTCAGGATCAGTACAGGATAAGTAATGTAATGTATGTACACAGTGATCTCACCAGCAGAATAGTGAGTACAGCTCTGGAGTATAATACAGGACATAACTCAGGATCAGTACAGGATAAGTAATGTAATGTATGTACACAGTGATCTCACCAGCAGAATAGTGAGTACAGCTCTGGAGTATAATACAGGATATAACTCAGGATCAGTACAGGATAAGTAATGTAATGTATGTACACAGTGACCTCACCAGCAGAATAGTGAGTACAGCTCTGGAGTATAATACAGGATATAACTCAGGATCAGTACAGGATAAGTAATGTAATGTATGTACACAGTGATCTCACCAGCAGAATAGTGAGTACAGCTCTGGAGTATAATACAGGATATAACTCAGGATCAGTACAGGATAAGTAATGTAATGTATGTACACAGTGATCTCACCAGCAGAATAGTGAGTACAGCTCTGGAGTATAATACAGGATATAACTCAGGATCAGTACAGAATAAGTAATGTAATGTATGTACACAGTGACCTCACCAGCAGAATAGTGAGTACAGCTCTGGAGTATAATACAGGATATAACTCAGGATCAGTACAGGATAAGTAATGTATGTACACAGTGACCTCACCAGCAGAATAGTGAGTACAGCTCTGGAGTATAATACAGGATATAACTCAGGATCAGTGCAGGATAAGTAATGTAATGTATGTACACAGTGATCTCACCAGCAGAATAGTGAGTACAGCTCTGGAGTATAATACAGGATATAACTCAGGATCAGTACAGGATAAGTAATGTAATGTATTTACACAGTGATCTCACCAGCAGAATAGTGAGTACAGCTCTGGAGTATAATACAGGATATAACTCAGGATCAGTACAGGATAAGTAATGTAATGTATGTACACAGTGACCTCACCAGCAGAATAGTGAGTGCAGCTCTGGAGTATAATACAGGATATAACTCAGGATCAGTACAGGATAAGTAATGTAATGTATGTACACAGTGACCTCACCAGCAGAATAGTGAGTACAGCTCTGGGGTATAATACAGGACATAACTCAGGATCAGTACAGGATAAGTAATGTAATGTATGTACACAGTGATCTCACCAGCAGAATAGTGAGTACAGCTCTGGAGTATAATACAGGATATAACTCAGGATCAGTACAGGATAAGTAATGTAATGTATGTACACAGTGACCTCACCAGCAGAATAGTGAGTGCAGCTCTGGAGTATAATACAGGATATAACTCAGGATCAGTATAGGATAAGTAATGTAATGTATGTACACAGTGACCTCACCAGCAGAATAGTGAGTACAGCTCTGGAGTATAATACAGGATATAACTCAGGATCAGTACAGGATAAGTAATGTAATGTATGTACACAGTGATCTCACCAGCAGAATAGTGAGTACAGCTCTGGAGTATAATACAGGATATAACTCAGGATCAGTACAGGATAAGTAATGTAATGTAAGTACACAGTGATCTCACCAGCAGAATAGTGAGTACAGCTCTGGGGTATAATACAGGATATAACTCGGGATCAGTACAGGATAAGTAATGTAATGTATGTACACAGTGACCTCACCAGCAGAATAGTGAGTGCAGCTCTGGAGTATAATACAGGATATAACTCAGGATCAGTACAGGATAAGTAATGTAATGTATATACACAGTGATCTCACCAGCAGAATAGTGAGTGCAGCTCTGGGGTATAATACAGGATATAACTCAGGATCAGTACAGGATAAGTAATGTAATGTATGTACACAGTGATCTCACCAGCAGAATAGTGAGTACAGCTCTGGAGTATAATACAGGATATAACTCAGGATCAGTACAGGATAAGTAATGTAATGTATGTACACAGTGATCTCACCAGCAGAATAGTGAGTACAGCTCTGGGGTATAATACAGGATATAACTCAGGATCAGTACAGGATAAGTAATGTAATGTATGTACACAGTGATCTCACCAGCAGAATAGTGAGTACAGCTCTGGGGTATAGTACAGGATATAACTCAGGATCAGTACAGGATAAGTAATGTAATGTATGTACACAGTGATCTCACCAGCAGAATAGTGAGTACAGCTCTGGGGTATAATACAGGATATAACTCAGGATCAGTACAGGATAAGTAATGTAATGTATGTACACAGTGATCTCACCAGCAGAATAGTGAGTACAGCTCTGGGGTATAATACAGGATATAACTCAGGATCAGTACAGGATAAGTAATGTAATGTATGTACACAGTGACCTCACCAGCAGAATAGTGAGTACAGCTCTGGAGTATAATACAGGATATAACTCAGGATCAGTACAGGATAAGTAATGTAATGTATGTACACAGTGACCTCACCAGCAGAATAGTGAGTACAGCTCTGGAGTATAATACAGGATATAACTCAGGATCAGTACAGGATAAGTAATGTAATGTATGTACACAGTGACCCCTCCAGCAGAATATAATACAGGATATAACTCAGGATCAGTACTGGACACTTACTCTGCTTTGCCAGGTCACGACTAACAAAAGCAGCATCCACGTCCTCTAATAGAATGATGCTTTGCTGCGGAGCGACGCTCAGGAGGTGGTTCAGGCGGTCGTCGGACAGGCTGTTGTCACTCAGGCTCATCAGGCAGATGCTGTACTCCAGCTCTCCGGCCAGGGCTGTGCTGGGAGAAGACAGATGGAGGGTTTACAGTATTTCCCACTGGCGGTAATAGCTGCTGATTATTAAAATACAATATTTAGCTGCGCTGACATTATCAAGGGAGTGAGGCTAAAGACCGCGGGACCGGAAACCCCTTCTTATAGGAGCTGATTGTCACATGTTCAGATAAATCATCACTGTGCGCATCACAACCGACCAATCACTGCATCATTCAATGTCCCATCACATGTGTATAACACCCGACCAATCACTGCATTATACAATGTCCGATCACATGTGTATAACAACCGACCAATCACTGCATCATTCATCATTCAACGTCCAATCACATGTGTATAACACCCGACCAATCACTGCATCATTCATCATACAATGTCCTATCACATGTGTATAACACCCGACCAATCACTGCATCATTCATCATTCAACGTCCCATCACATGTGTATAACACCCGACCAATCACTGCATCATTCATCATACAATGTCCAATCACATGTGTATAACACCCGACCAATCACTGCATCATTCAATGTCCCATCACATGCGTATAACAACTGACCAATCACTGCATCATTCAATGTCCCATCACATGTGTATAACACCCGACCAATCACTGCATTATACAATGTCCGATCACATGTGTATAACACCCGACCAATCACTGCATCATTCATCATACAATGTCCGATCACATGTGTATAACACCCGACCAATAACTGCATCATTCAATGTCCCATCACATGCGTATAACAACTGACCAATCACTGCATCATTCAATGTCCCATCACATGTGTATAACACCCGACCAATCACTGCATTATACAATGTCCGATCACATGTGTATAACAACCGACCAATCACTGCATCATTCATCATTCAACGTCCAATCACATGTGTATAACACCCGACCAATCACTGCATCATTCATCATACAATGTCCTATCACATGTGTATAACACCCGACCAATCACTGCATCATTGATTATACAATGTCTAAACTTATCCCCCTTATACAGTATATAGTATACACTTATCCCCCTTATACAGTATATAGTATACACTTATACTCCCTATACAGTATATAGTATACACTTATCCCCCTTATACAGTATATAGTATACACTTATCCCCCTTATACAGTATATAGTATACACTTATCCCCCTTATACAGAATATAGTATACACTTATACTCCCTATACAGTATATAGTATACACTTATCCCCCTTATACAGTATATAGTATACACTTGTACCCCTTATACAGTATATAGTATACACTTATCCCCCTTATACAGTATATAGTATACACTTATCCCCCTTATACAGTATATAGTATACACTTATCCCCCTTATACAGTATATAGTATACACTTATACTCCCTATACAGTATATAGTATACACTTATACCCCTTATACAGTATATAGTATACACTTATCCCCCTTATACAGTATATAGTATACACTTGTACCCCTTATACAGTATATAGTATACACTTATACTCCCTATACAGTATATAGTATACACTTATCCCCCTTATACAGTATATAGTATACACTTATACCCCTTATACAGTATATAGTATACACTTATACCCCTTATACAGTACATAGTATACACTTATCCCCCTTATACAGTATATAGTATACACTTATACCCCTTATACAGTACATAGTATACACTTATCCCCCTTATACAGTATATAGTATACACTTATCCCCCTTATACAGTATATAGTATACACTTATACCCCTTATACAGTATATAGTATACACTTATCCCCCTTATACAGTATATAGTATACACTTGTACTCCCTATACAGTATAAAGTATACACTTATCCCCCTTATACAGTATATAGTATACACTTATACCCCTTATACAGTATATAGTATACACTTATCCCCCTTATACAGTATATAGTATACACTTGTACCCCTTATACAGTATATAGTATACACTTATACCCCTTATACAGTATATAGTATACACTTGTACCCCCTATACAGTATATAGTATACACTTATCCCCCTTATACAGTATATAGTATACACTTATACCCCTTATACAGTACATAGTATACACTTATCCCCCTTATACAGTATATAGTATACACTTGTACCCCTTATACAGTATATAGTATACACTTATCCCCCTTATACAGTATATAGTATACACTTATCCCCCTTATACAGTATATAGTATACACTTATACCCCTTATACAGTACATAGTATACACTTATCCCCCTTATACAGTATATAGTATACACTTGTACCCCTTATACAGTATATAGTATACACTTATCCCCCTTATACAGTACATAGTATACACTTATACCCCTTATACAGTATATAGTATACACTTATACCCCTTATACAGTATATAGTATACACTTGTACCCCCTATACAGTATATAGTATACACTTATCCCCCTTATACAGTATATAGTATACACTTATCCCCCTTATACAGTATATAGTATACACTTATCCCCCTTATACAGTATATAGTATACACTTATACTCCCTATACAGTATATAGTATACACTTATACCCCTTATACAGTATATATTATACACTTGTACCCCTTATACAGTATATAGTATACACTTATCCCCCTTATACAGTATATAGTATACACTTATACCCCTTATACAGTATATAGTATACACTTATCCCCCTTATACAGTATATAGTATACACTTATCCCCCTTATACAGTATATAGTATACACTTATCCCCCTTATACAGTATATAGTATACACTTATCCCCCTTATACAGTATATAGTATACACTTATACTCCCTATACAGTATATAGTATACACTTATACCCCTTATACAGTATATAGTATACACTTATCCCCCTTATACAGTATATAGTATACACTTATCCCCCTTATACAGTATATAGTATACACTTATCCCCCTTATACAGTATATAGTATACACTTATACTCCCTATACAGTATATAGTATACACTTATACCCCTTATACAGTATATAGTATACACTTATCCCCCTTATACAGTATATAGTATACACTTATCCCCCTTATACAGTATATAGTATACACTTATACCCCTTATACAGTATATAGTATACACTTATACCCCTTATACAGTATATAGTATACACTTATCCCCCTTATACAGTATATAGTATACACTTATCCCCCTTATACAGTATATAGTATACACTTATCCCCCTTATACAGTATATAGTATACACTTATCCCCCTTATACAGTATATAGTATACACTTATACTCCCTATACAGTATATAGTATACACTTATACCCCTTATACAGTATATAGTATACACTTATCCCCCTTATACAGTATATAGTATACACTTATCCCCCTTATACAGTATATAGTATACACTTATACCCCTTATACAGTATATAGTATACACTTATACCCCTTATACAGTATATAGTATACACTTATACCCCTTATACAGTATATAGTATACACTTATACCCCTTATACAGTATATAGTATACACTTATCCCCCTTATACAGTATATAGTATACACTTATCCCCCTTATACAGTATATAGTATACACTTATCCCCCTTATACAGTATATAGTATACACTTATACTCCCTATACAGTATATAGTATACACTTATACCCCTTATACAGTATATAGTATACACTTATCCCCCTTATACAGTATATAGTATACACTTATCCCCCTTATACAGTATATAGTATACACTTATACCCCTTATACAGTATATAGTATACACTTATACTCCCTATACAGTATATAGTATACACTTATCCCCCTTATACAGTATATAGTATACACTTGTACTCCCTATACAGTATAAAGTATACACTTATCCCCCTTATACAGTATATAGTATACACTTATACCCCTTATACAGTATATAGTATACACTTATCCCCCTTATACAGTATATAGTATACACTTATCCCCCTTATACAGTATATAGTATACACTTATCCCCCTTATACAGTATATAGTATACACTTATCCCCCTTATACAGTATATAGTATACACTTATCCCCCTTATACAGTATATAGTATACACTTATCCCCCTTATACAGTATATAGTATACACTTATCCCCCTTATACAGTATATAGTATACACTTATCCCCCTTATACAGTATATAGTATACACTTATCCCCCTTATACAGTATATAGTATACACTTATCCCCCTTATACAGTATATAGTATACACTTATCCCCCTTATACAGTATATAGTATACACTTATCCCCCTTATACAGTATATAGTATACACTTGTACCCCTTATACAGTATATAGTATACACTTGTACCCCTTATACAGTATATAGTATACACTTATACCCCTTATACAGTATATAGTATACACTTATCCCCCTTATACAGTATATAGTATACACTTATCCCCCTTATACAGTATATAGTATACACTTGTACCCCTTATACAGTATATAGTATACACTTGTACCCCTTATACAGTATATAGTATACACTTATACCCCTTATACAGTATATAGTATACACTTATCCCCCTTATACAGTATATATTATACACTTATACTCCCTATACAGTATATAGTATACACTTATCCCCCTTATACAGTATATATTATACACTTATACTCCCTATACAGTATATAGTATACACTTATACCCCTTATACAGTATATAGTATACACTTATCCCCCTTATACAGTATATATTATACACTTATACTCCCTATACAGTATATAGTATACACTTATCCCCCTTATACAGTATATATTATACACTTATACTCCCTATACAGTATATAGTATACACTTATCCCCCTTATACAGTACATAGTATACACTTATCCCCCTTATACAGTATATAGTATACACTTGTACCCCTTATACAGTATATAGTATACACTTGTACCCCTTATACAGTATATAGTATACACTTGTACCCCTTATACAGTATATAGTATACACTTATACCCCTTATACAGTATATAGTATACACTTATCCCCCTTATACAGTATATAGTATACACTTATCCCCCTTATACAGTATATAGTATACACTTGTACCCCTTATACAGTATATAGTATACACTTGTACCCCTTATACAGTATATAGTATACACTTGTCCCCCTTATACAGTATATATTATACACTTATACCCCTTATACAGTATATAGTATACACTTATACCCCTTATACAGTATATAGTATACACTTATCCCCCTTATACAGTATATAGTATACACTTATCCCCCTTATACAGTATATAGTATACACTTATCCCCCTTATACAGTATATAGTATACACTTATCCCCCTTATACAGTATATAGTATACACTTGTACCCCTTATACAGTATATAGTATACACTTGTACCCCTTATACAGTATATAGTATACACTTGTACCCCTTATACAGTATATAGTATACACTTATCCCCCTTATACAGTATATAGTATACACTTATCCCCCTTATACAGTATATAGTATACACTTATCCCCCTTATACAGTATATAGTATACACTTATCCCCCTTATACAGTATATAGTATACACTTATCCCCCTTATACAGTATATAGTATACACTTGTACCCCTTATACAGTATATAGTATACACTTGTACCCCTTATACAGTATATAGTATACACTTATCCCCCTTATACAGTATATAGTATACACTTATACTCCCTATACAGTATATAGTATACACTTATACCCCTTATACAGTATATAGTATACACTTATACTCCCTATACAGTATATAGTATACACTTATACCCCTTATACAGTATATAGTATACACTTATACCCCTTATACAGTATATAGTATACACTTATCCCCCTTATACAGTATATAGTATACACTTATCCCCCTTATACAGTATATAGTATACACTTATCCCCCTTATACAGTATATAGTATACACTTATCCCCCTTATACAGTATATAGTATACACTTATCCCCCTTATACAGTATATAGTATACACTTATCCCCCTTATACAGTATATAGTATACACTTATACCCCTTATACAGTATATAGTATACACTTATCCCCCTTATACGGTATATAGTATACACTTTTACCCCTTATACGGTATATAGTATACACTTATCCCCCTTATACAGTATATAGTATACACTTATACCCCTTATACAGTATATAGTATACACTTATCCCCCTTATACAGTATATAGTATACACTTATCCCCCTTATACAGTATATAGTATACACTTGTACCCCTTATACAGTATATAGTATACACTTATCCCCCTTATACAGTATATAGTATACACTTGTACCCCTTATACAGTATATAGTATACACTTATCCCCCTTATACAGTATATAGTATACACTTATACTCCTCTAGTATTACGGATTATTGGTAATGTTAGTAGTTAGGTTAATCCAATAAACTGATAAATGTGACTATAAATGGCTCCAATAAATCATAGTCAGTAGAGTAATATCTGGGATTAGACGGATAATGGCTCATCTCACAGCTCTCAGTGGGGGACACCTCTCAGTGGGGGACACCTCTCAGTGGGGGACACCTCTCAGTGGGGGACAGCTCTCAGTGGGGGACACCTCTCAGTGGGGGACAGCTCTCAGTGGGGGACACCTCTCAGTGGGGGACAGCTCTCAGTGGGGGACAGCTCTCAGTGGGGGACAGCTCTCAGTGGGGGACACCTCTCAGTGGGGGACACCTCTCAGTGGGGGACAGCTCTCAGTGGGGGACAGCTCTCAGTGGGGGACAGCTCTCAGTGGGGGACACCTCTCAGTGGGGGACAGCTCTCAGTGGGGGACACCTCTCAGTGGGGGACACCTCTCAGTGGGGGACACCTCTCAGTGGGGGACACGTTTCTTTAACCATGAGTGTCCCTTATTGGGAGATTGTACTGTATATACAGCAGGGGTAGGAGAGGAGTGCTGGGTCATGTAGTCCGCCCCATAGTATTCCTTTATGTGTGTTTTCCAGGACGCCCCTATATTGTATGGGTAATGTTACCAAACAATCATAATGGACTTACATGAAGCTGCTCTTCCCACATCCCGGCGGGCCGTATAGGAGATATCCTCGTCTGTACGGGATTCCTAGGATTTATAATGAAGATTAAATATATTTCTCAGGGGTCCGCAGGACAATGCTGCCCCCATGGTCCCGATTTACCTCGCTCACTGTACCACTTCGGATTGTCGATGAATCCCTTCACATCCTGAACAATTTTATCGGAGATGCCTTCTTCTAGCACCACAGAGGTCAGGGGTCGTCTGCGTCTAGGGAAACCAAATGGTCGCCATTCTGACCCCAGCGCCGTGTACATCACCGTCTTCCCTTCCTGCTGGCGCAGAGCGAGTTCTCTGGCTATAGAGAAGAGAAGAAACATTACAGCGCGGTGTCGCAGTGTATTATATCATATCTCATTGTATCATATTGTATTCTATCGTATCTAATTGTATCATATCTAATTGTATCGTATTGTATTCTATTGTATCGTATTGTATTCTATTGTATCTAATTGTATCGTATTCTATCGTATCTAATTGTATCGTATTGTATTCTATCATATCTTATTTTATTGTATTCTATCGTATCTAATTGTATTGTATTCTATCGTATCTAATTGTATCGTATCTAATTGTATTGTATTCTATCGTATCTCATTGTATCGTATCTAATTGTATTGTATTCTATCGTATCTAATGGTATCGTATTGTATTCTATCGTATCTCATTGTATCGTATCTAATTGTATCGTATCTAATTGTATTGTATTCTATCGTATCTCATTGTATCGTATTGTATTCTATTGTATCTAATTGTATCGTATTCTATCGTATCTAATTGTATCGTATTGTATTCTATCATATCTTATTTTATTGTATTCTATCGTATCTAATTGTATCGTATTGTATTCTATCATATCTTATTTTATTGTATTCTATCGTATCTAATTGTATCGTATTGTATTCTATCGTATCTAATTGTATTGTATTCTATCGTATCTAATTGTATTGTATCTAATTGTATTGTATTCTATCGTATCTCATTGTATCATATCTAATTGTATCGTATCTAATTTTATCGTATTCTATCGTATTTAATTGTATCGTATTGTATTCTATCGTATCTTATTTTATTGTATTCTATCGTATCTAATTGTATCGTATCTAATTGTATTGTATTCTATCGTATCTTATTTTATTGTATTCTATCGTATCTAATTGTATCGTATTCTATCGTATCTAATTGTATCGTATTCTATCGTATCTAATTGTATTGTATTCTATCGTATCTAATTGTATCATATTGTATTCTATCGTATCTAATTGTATCATATTGTATTCTATCGTATCTAATTGTATCATATTGTATTCTATCGTATCTAATTTTTGTTGTATCTAATTGTATCGTATTGTATTCTATCGTATCTTATTTTATTGTATTCTATCGTATCTAATTGTATCGTATCTAATTGTATTGTATTCTATCGTATCTTATTTTATTGTATTCTATCGTATCTAATTGTATCGTATTCTATCGTATCTAATTGTATCGTATTCTATCGTATCTAATTGTATTGTATTCTATCGTATCTAATTGTATCATATTGTATTCTATCGTATCTAATTGTATCATATTGTATTCTATCGTATCTAATTGTATCATATTGTATTCTATCGTATCTAATTTTTGTTGTATCTAATTGTATCGTATTGTATTCTATCGTATCTTATTTTATTGTATTCTATCGTATCTAATTGTATCGTATTCTATCGTATCTAATTGTATTGTATTCTATCGTATCTAATTGTATTGTATCTAATTGTATTGTATCTAATTGTATTGTATTCTATCTTATCTTATTGTATCATATCTAATTGTATCGTATCTAATTTTATCGTATTCTATCGTATCTAAACATATCTTATTTTATTGTATTCTATCGTATCTAATTGTATCGTATTGTATTCTATCGTATCTTATTTTATTGTATTCTATCGTATCTAATTGTATTGTATTCTATCGTATCTAATTGTATCGTATTCTATCGTATCTAATTGTATTGTATTCTATCGATCTAATTGTATCGTATCTAATTGTATTGTATTCTATCGATCTAATTGTATCATATTCTATCGATCTAATTGTATCATATTCTATTGTATCATATTCTATCGATCTAATTGTATCATATTCTATTGTATCATATTCTATCGATCTAATTGTATCATATTCTATTGTATCATATTCTATCGATCTAATTGTATCGTATCTAATTGTATCATATTCTATCGATCTAATTGTATCATATTCTATTGTATCATATTCTATCGATCTAATTGTATCATATTCTATTGTATCATATTCTATCGATCTAATTGTATCGTATCTAATTGTATCATATTCTATCGATCTAATTGTATCATATTCTATTGTATCATATTCTATCGATCTAATTGTATCATATTCTATTGTATCATATTCTATCGTATCTTAATGTATCGCATTGTATTCTGTCTTATCTTATTGTATCATATTATATTGTATCTAATTGTATCATATTCTATTGTATATTATTGTATCATATCATATTATATTGTATCTAATTGTATCATATTCTATAGTATCTTATTGTATCATAATGTATTCTATCGTATCTAATTGTATCTTATTGTATTCTATCATATCTTATCGTATTGTATCATTCTATCGTATCTAATTGTATCGTATTCTGTCTTATCTTATTGTATTGTATCATATTCTATCGTATCTTGGTGTATGGTATTGTATTCTATTGTATCCAATTGTATCTTATTGTATTCTATCGCATCTTGTATCGTACAATATTCTCTTATCTAATTGTATCGGATCTTATTGTATCGTATTGTATTCTATCGTATCTAATTCTATCGTATTTCATGGTATCGTATTCTATCGTATCTAATTCTATCGTATTTCATGGTATCGTATTCTATCGTATCTAATTCTATCGTATTTCATGGTATCGTATTCTATTGTATCTTATTGTATCGTATAATATTCTATCGTATCTAATTGAATTGTATTACCTCGTAGCATATTTTGTCGCATTATTTCGTATCTTACTGTATTGTATCCTACTGTATCTAATTGTAACGTATTGTATTGTATAAAATTGTATCATATTCTATCGTATCGTGTTCTATCACATTATTGTATAGTATCTTATTGTGTCATATCGTATCGTGGACGTCCGTGGCAGAACCTTCTTGGAGAATGTGGAAGAAAAGGTCCCGATTAGTCCCGACTGCGGTGAACGTGACTGACTCCCATGGGGTCCCGCTGTGTAAGTCGATCATTTGCTTCTCACGATTTCTCTCTATACGAATCCACTTATTTCGGTACCTTAAAGAGAAGAAACAAAGATGGAGTCTACGGCCCTGTTCACGTGGTGGAATTTTTGCTGATTGTCCACATTTTCTTCTGGCGCCCGCTCGGACCGCTCAGAAGTGCGCCACCTCCATAGACGGCGATTCTTTTGGCTGGAGTCGGGATTTCTGTAGCAGAATCCTAGTGTAATTAATGGGAATGGACGTATGTCTTTTTTCAGCCATAGTAACTATGGAATCTGCTGCAGTGTGAACATGGCCTATTATATCACAGAGATGGGGAGGTCTGGATGAGGAATACATTGTCTCTGCGGGGGAAGTACTCACCAAATGAAGTGATTCCCGGGGCTGGGCACAAAGTCAAACTTGGTGCTGATGCGGCCGCTCTCGTGCTGCAGGTACGAGGTCTCTACGCTCAGATGTTGTGTACGTTTGGCGTGATGGGAGATCCAGCTCAGCAGCCATTGGTAACTCTTGTCCTTGCTGGGGACCTCCAGTGTTATCATGTAATGTCTCCGGAAGGCCACCATTCCAAGCTGGGCACTCTTACGGGCTAATGCCAGCGCCGTGCCCACGCCAACCAGACCAAACCCTGCCCCAAAGTAAGGGTTGTCCTTCAGGGCCGCCACGAAGTCTGAGAAGGGCATTGTGACTGATGATGAGGAGACCAGAGCAGCGTTATCTCTGTGGGGAGAGAACGGTAAGAGTCATCATACAGGGTGATGTAATACAGGGTGATGTAATACAGGGTGATGTGTAAGGGTGATGTATAATGATGTGTAATGGTGAAGTATAATGGAGATGTATAATGATGTATAATGGAGATGTATAATGGTGAAGTATAATGGTGATGTGTAATGATGTATAATGGTGATGTATAATGGTGATGTATAATGGTGATGTATAATGGTGATGTATAATGGTGATGTATAATGGTGATGTATAATGGAGATGTATAATGATGTATAATGATGTATAATGGAGATGTATAATGGTGATGTATAATGATGTATAATGGAGATGTGAAATGGTGATGTATAATGGAGATGTATAATGGAGATGTATAATGGTGATGTATAATGGAGATGTATAATGGTGATGTATAATGGTGATGTATAATGGAGATGTATAATGATGTATAATGGTGATGTATAATGGTGATGTATAATGGTGATGTATAATGATGTATAATGGTGATGTATAATGGTGATGTATAATGGAGATGTGAAATGGTGATGTATAATGGAGATGTATAATGGAGATGTATAATGGAGATGTATAATGGAGATGTATAATGGTGATGTATAATGGTGATGTATAATGGAGATGTATAATGATGTATAATGGTGATGTATAATGGAGATGTGAAATGGTGATGTATAATGGAGATGTATAATGGAGATGTATAATGGAGATGTATAATGGAGATGTATAATGGTGATGTATAATGGTGATGTATAATGGAGATGTATAATGATGTATAATGGTGATGTATAATGGTGATGTATAATGGTGATGTATAATGATGTATAATGGTGATGTATAATGGTGATGTATAATGGAGATGTATAATGGTGATGTATAATGGTGATGTATAATGATGTATAATGGTGATGTATAATGGTGATGTATAATGATGTATAATGGTGATGTATAATGGTGATGTATAATGGTGATGTATAATGGAGATGTATAATGGAGATGTATAATGATGATGTATAATGGTGATGTATAATGGTGATGTATAATGGTGATGTATAATGGTGATGTATAATGATGTATAATGGTGATGTATAATGGAGATGTATAATGATGTATAATGGTGATGTATAATGATGTATAATGGTGATGTATAATGGTGATGTATAATGGTGATGTATAATGGAGATGTATAATGGAGATGTATAATGGAGATGTATAATGGTGATGTATAATGGAGATGTGAAATGGAGATGTATAATGGTGATGTATAATGGTGATGTATAATGGAGATGTATAATGGTGATGTATAATGGTGATGTATAATGATGTATAATGGTGATGTATAATGGAGATGTATAATGGAGATGTATAATGGTGATGTATAATGGTGATGTATAATGGAGATGTGAAATGGTGATGTATAATGGAGATGTATAATGGTGATGTATAATGGTGATGTATAATGGAGATGTATAATGGAGATGTATAATGATGATGTATAATGGTGATGTATAATGGTGATGTATAATGGAGATGTATAATGGTGATGTATAATGATGTATAATGGTGATGTATAATGGAGATGTATAATGATGTATAATGGAGATGTATAATGGTGATGTATAATGATGTATAATGGTGATGTATAATGATGTATAATGGTGATGTATAATGGAGATGTATAATGATGTATAATGGTGATGTATAATGATGTATAATGGTGATGTATAATGGAGATGTATAATGATGTGTAATGATGTATAATGGTGATGTATAATGATGTATAATGGTGATGTATAATGGTGATGTATAATGGTGATGTATAATGATGTATAATGGTGATGTATAATGGAGATGTATAATGATGTATAATGGAGATGTATAATGGTGATGTATAATGGTGATGTATAATGGTGATGTATAATGATGATGTATAATGGTGAAGTATAATGGAGATGTATAATGATGTATAATGGAGATGTATAATGGTGATGTATAATGGTGATGTATAATGGTGATGTATAATGGTGATGTGTAATGATGTATAATGGTGATGTGTAATGGAGATGTATAATGGTGATGTATAATGGTGATGTATAATGGTGATGTATAATGGAGATGTATAATGGAGATGTATAATGGTGATGTATAATGGTGATGTATAATGGTGATGTATAATGGTGATGTATAATGATGTATAATGGTGATGTGTAATGATGTATAATGGTGATGTGTAATGGAGATGTATAATGATGTATAATGGTGATGTATAATGGTGATGTATAATGGTGATGTATAATGATGTATAATGGTGATGTATAATGGTGATGTATAATGGTGATGTATAATGGTGATGTATAATGATGTGTAATGATGTATAATGGTGATGTGTAATGGTGTATAATGGTGATGTATAATGGTGATGTATAATGGTGATGTATAATGGTGATGTATAATGGTGATGTATAATGGAGATGTATAATGATGTATAATGGAGATGTATAATGGTGATGTATAATGGTGATGTATAATGATGTATAATGGTGATGTATAATGGAGATGTATAATGGTGATGTATAATGATGTATAATGGTGATGTATAATGATGTATAATGGTGATGTATAATGATGTATAATGGTGATGTGTAATGATGTATAATGGTGATGTGTAATGGAGATGTATAATGATGTATAATGGTGATGTATAATGGTGATGTATAATGGAGATGTATAATGATGTATAATGGTGATGTATAATGATGTATAATGGTGATGTATAATGGTGATGTGTAATGGTGATGTATAATGGTGATGTATAATGATGTATAATGGTGATGTATAATGGTGATGTATAATGGTGATGTATAATGGTGATGTATAATGATGTATAATGGAGATGTATAATGATGTGTAATGATGTATAATGGTGATGTATAATGATGTATAATGGTGATGTATAATGGTGATGTATAATGGTGATGTATAATGATGTATAATGGTGATGTATAATGGAGATGTATAATGATGTATAATGGAGATGTATAATGGTGATGTATAATGGTGATGTATAATGGTGAAGTATAATGGAGATGTATAATGATGTATAATGGAGATGTATAATGGTGATGTATAATGGTGATGTGTAATGATGTATAATGGTGATGTGTAATGGAGATGTATAATGGTGATGTATAATGGTGATGTATAATGGTGATGTATAATGGAGATGTATAATGGAGATGTATAATGGTGATGTATAATGGTGATGTATAATGGTGATGTATAATGATGTATAATGGTGATGTGTAATGATGTATAATGGTGATGTGTAATGGAGATGTATAATGATGTATAATGGTGATGTATAATGGTGATGTATAATGGAGATGTATAATGATGTATAATGGTGATGTATAATGATGTATAATGGTGATGTATAATGGTGATGTATAATGGTGATGTATAATGGTGATGTATAATGATGTGTAATGATGTATAATGGTGATGTGTAATGGTGTATAATGGTGATGTATAATGGTGATGTATAATGGTGATGTATAATGGTGATGTATAATGGTGATGTATAATGGAGATGTATAATGATGTATAATGGAGATGTATAATGGTGATGTATAATGGTGATGTATAATGATGTATAATGGTGATGTATAATGGAGATGTATAATGGTGATGTATAATGATGTATAATGGTGATGTATAATGATGTATAATGGTGATGTATAATGATGTATAATGGTGATGTGTAATGATGTATAATGGTGATGTGTAATGGAGATGTATAATGATGTATAATGGTGATGTATAATGGTGATGTATAATGGAGATGTATAATGATGTATAATGGTGATGTATAATGATGTATAATGGTGATGTATAATGGTGATGTGTAATGGTGATGTATAATGGTGATGTATAATGATGTATAATGGTGATGTATAATGGTGATGTATAATGGTGATGTATAATGGTGATGTATAATGGTGATGTATAATGATGTGTAATGGTGATGTATAATGGAGATGTATAATGGTGATGTATAATGGTGATGTATAATGGTGATGTATAATGATGTATAATGGTGATGTATAATGGAGATGTATAATGATGTATAATGGTGATGTATAATGGTGATGTATAATGGTGATGTATAATGATGTATAATGGTGATGTATAATGGTGATGTATAATGGTGATGTATAATGGTGATGTATAATGGTGATGTATAATGATGTATAATGGTGATGTATAATGGAGATGTATAATGATGTATAATGGTGATGTATAATGATGTATAATGGTGATGTATAATGGTGATGTATAATGGTGATGTGTAATGGTGATGTGTAATGGTGATGTATAATGGTGATGTATAATGGTGATGTATAATGGTGATGTATAATGGTGATGTATAATGGTGATGTATAATGGAGATGTATAATGATGTATAATGGAGATGTATAATGGTGATGTATAATGGAGATGTATAATGATGTATAATGGTGATGTATAATGATGTGTAATGATGTATAATGGTGATGTATAATGATGTATAATGGTGATGTATAATGGTGATGTGTAATGATGTATAATGGTGATGTATAATGATGTGTAATGATGTATAATGGTGATGTATAATGATGTATAATGGAGATGTGTAATGGTGATGTATAATGATGTGTAATGATGTATAATGGTGATGTATAATGGTGATGTATAATGGTGATGTGTAATGATGTATAATGATGTATAATGGAGATGTATAATGGTGATGTCTAATGAGGTATAATGATGTATAATCATGTGTGATATGTGATGAGGACACGTGTAATATATAATATAGATGAGGACACGTGTAATATATACCAGTATAATATAGATGAGGACACGTGTAATATATACCAGTATAATATAGATGAGGACACGTGTAATATATACCAGTATAATATAGATGAGGACACGTGTAATATATACCAGTATAATATAGATGAGGACACGTGTAATATATACCAGTATAATATAGATGAGGACACGTGTAATATATACCATTATAGTATAGATGAGGACACGTGTAATATATACCAGTATAATATAGATGAGGACACGTGTAATATATACCAGTATAATATAGATGAGGACACGTGTAATATATACCAGTATAATATAGATGAGGACACGTGTAATATATACCAGTATAATATAGATGAGGACACGTGTAATATATACCAGTATAATATAGATGAGGACACGTGTAATATATACCAGTATAATATAGATGAGGACACGTGTAATATATACCAGTATAATATAGATGAGGACACGTGTAATATATAATATAGATGAGGACACGTGTAATATATACCAGTATAATATAGATGAGGACACGTGTAATATATACCAGTATAATATAGATGAGGACACGTGTAATATATACCAGTATAATATAGATGAGGACACGTGTAATATATACCATTATAGTATAGATGAGGACACGTGTAATATATACCAGTATAATATAGATGAGGACACGTGTAATATATACCAGTATAATATAGATGAGGACACGTGTAATATATACCAGTATAATATAGATGAGGACACGTGTAATATATACCAGTATAATATAGATGAGGACACGTGTAATATATACCATTATAATATAGATGAGGACACGTGTAATATATACCAGTATAATATAGATGAGGACACGTGTAATATATAATATAGATGAGGACACGTGTAATATATACCATTATAGTATAGATGAGGACACGTGTAATATATACCAGTATAATATAGATGAGGACACGTGTAATATATAGCAGTATAATATAGATGAGGACACGTGTAATATATACCAGTATAATATAGATGAGGACACGTGTAATATATACCAGTATAATATAGATGAGGACACGTGTAATATATACCAGTATAATATAGATGAGGACACGTGTAATATATACCAGTATAATATAGATGAGGACACGTGTAATATATACCAGTATAATATAGATGAGGACACGTGTAATATATACCAGTATAATATAGATGAGGACACGTGTAATATATACCAGTATAATATAGATGAGGACACGTGTAATATATACCATTATAGTATAGATGAGGACACGTGTAATATATACCAGTATAATATAGATGAGGACACGTGTAATATATACCAGTATAATATAGATGAGGACACGTGTAATATATAGCAGTATAATATAGATGAGGACACGTGTAATATATACCAGTATAATATAGATGGGACACGTGTAATATATACCAGTATAATATAGATGAGGACACGTGTAATATATAATATAGATGAGGACACGTGTAATATATACCAGTATAATATAGATGAGGACACGTGTAATATATACCAGTATAATATAGATGAGGACACGTGTAATATATAATATAGATGAGGACACGTGTAATATATACCAGTATAATATAGATGAGGACACGTGTAATATATACCAGTATAATATAGATGAGGACACGTGTAATATATAATATAGATGAGGACACGTGTAATATATACCAGTATAATATAGATGAGGACACGTGTAATATATACCAGTATAATATAGATGAGGACACGTGTAATATATACCAGTATAATATAGATGAGGACACGTGTAATATATACCAGTATAATATAGATGAGGACACGTGTAATATATAGCAGTATAATATAGATGAGGACACGTGTAATATATACCAGTATAATATAGATGAGGACACGTGTAATATATAGCAGTATAATATAGATGAGGACACGTGTAATATATACCAGTATAATATAGATGAGGACACGTGTAATATATACCAGTATAATATAGATGAGGACACTTGTAATATATACCAGTATAATATAGATGAGGACACGTGTAATATATACCAGTATAATATAGATGAGGACACGTGTAATATATACCAGTATAATATAGATGAGGACACGTGTAATATATACCAGTATAATATAGATGAGGACACGTGTAATATATACCAGTATAATATAGATGAGGACACGTGTAATATATACCAGTATAATATAGATGAGGACACGTGTAATATATACCAGTATAATATAGATGAGGACACGTGTAATATAATAATATAGATGAGGACACGTGTAATATATACCAGTATAATATAGATGAGGACACGTGTAATATATACCAGTATAATATAGATGAGGACACGTGTAATATATACCAGTATAATATAGATGAGGACACGTGTAATATATACCAGTATAATATAGATGAGGACACGTGTAATATATACCATTATAATATAGATGAGGACACGTGTAATATATACCAGTATAATATAGATGAGGACACGTGTAATATATAATATAGATGAGGACACGTGTAATATATACCATTATAGTATAGATGAGGACACGTGTAATATATACCAGTATAATATAGATG
>NW_026610087.1:36738-66287 GCF_029499605.1 Hyla sarda | reverse complement strand
GTGTAATATATACCAGTATAATATAGATGAGGACACGTGTAATATATACCAGTATAATATAGATGAGGACACATGTAATATATACCAGTATTATATAGATGAGGACACGTGTAATATATACCAGTATAATATAGATGAGGACACGTGTAATATATACCAGTATAATATAGATGAGGACACGTGTAATATATACCAGTATAATATAGATGAGGACACGTGTAATATATACCAGTATAATATAGATGAGGACACGTGTAATATATACCAGTATTATATAGATGAGGACACGTGTAATATATACCAGTATAATATAGATGAGGACACGTGTAATATATACCAGTATAATATAGATGAGGACACGTGTAATATATACCAGTATAATATAGATGAGGACACGTGTAATATATACCAGTATAATATAGATGAGGACACGTGTAATATATACCAGTATAATATAGATGAGGACACGTGTAATATATACCAGTATAATATAGATGAGGACACGTGTAATATATAATATAGATGAGGACACGTGTAATATATAATATAGATGAGGACACATGTAATATATAATATAGATGAGGACACGTGTAATATACAGTAATATAGATGAGGACACGTGTAATATATACCAGTATAATATAGATGAGGACACGTGTAATATATACATATAGATGAGGACACGTGTAATATATACCAGTATAGATGAGGACACGTGTAATATATACCAGTATAATATAGATGAGGACACGTGTAATATATACCAGTATTATATAGATGAGGACACGTGTAATATATACCAGTATTATATAGATGAGGACACGTGTAATATATACCAGTATAATATAGATGAGGACACGTGTAATATATACCAGTATAATATAGATGAGGACACGTGTAATATATACCAGTATAATATAGATGAGGACACGTGTAATATATACCAGTATAATATAGATGAGGACACGTGTAATATATACCAGTATTATATAGATGAGGACACGTGTAATATATAATATAGATGAGGACACGTGTAATATATACCAGTATTATATAGATGAGGACACGTGTAATATATACCAGTATAATATAGATGAGGACACATGTAATATATAGCAGTATAATATAGATGAGGACACGTGTAATATATACCAGTATTATATAGATGAGGACACGTGTAATATATACCAGTATAATATAGATGAGGACACGTGTAATATATACCAGTATTATATAGATGAGGACACGTGTAATATATACCAGTATAATATAGATGAGGACACGTGTAATATATACCAGTATTATATAGATGAGGACACGTGTAATATATACCAGTATAATATAGATGAGGACACGTGTAATATATACCAGTATAATATAGATGAGGACACGTGTAATATATACCAGTATAATATAGATGAGGACACGTGTAATATATACCAGTATTATATAGATGAGGACACGTGTAATATATACCAGTATTATATAGATGAGGACACGTGTAATATATACCAGTATTATATAGATGAGGACACGTGTAATATATACCAGTATTATATAGATGAGGACACGTGTAATATATACCAGTATTATATAGATGAGGACACGTGTAATATATACCAGTATTATATAGATGAGGACACTTTATACCTTTGACCGCTCAGGGTAATCGTGTTTTCGTGCCGTCAGCAACATTCGGAGGCGTGGCCGGGGAAAGTAATGCCCCGCCTCCGCCACGCCTATCCCCTGTAAGTGAGCGCCGTGTGACTGACTCCCCCAATGTCCATGATGTGGGACCAGCTCACTCTATGGCAATGCAGGTGTTATGTGCCCCGTTATATATATATACAGTATACAGAGCCCGGACTCCTCACTAGAGGCACAGAGCTCGCGCCCGATGTCTACCGCCAGCTCAGTGCGCATGTGCAGTGCTAGAGGCGGGAGCGAGCTCTGTGTCCCTATTGAGGAGCGCTTCGGATTTTTGCAGGGATTCAGAAATCTCACCTCACACCGCCAAATCAATTGCTTCTTACAGACTCCAGTTTGGCTCCGCCTACTCGAGTCTAGTCACATGGCTGGTCACATGGCGATGACATCATCAGAGGTCCTCATCTGCCTAGGAAATAGCATCTACCCTAATGATGCAGATGCGTTCCACGTCTCACACTATTGGTTCCGTTGCGTTCCACGCCTCCATAAAGTTTCCAATCTGCCTGTCAGCTTTTGTATATTACTTCCTTTGCGTTCCACGTTGCTTTTCCGGTTGCGTTCCAAATCTGTATATTCCGCGGTGATCGAGCGTCCGGTGAGGGGAAATGGAGGTAAAATATTCAGAGGAACCGAGAGGAACGGGGCGTGAAACCCGGGAAAACAGGAGCAGAAGTGCGGCCCTGTGAAGTGACATTCCGGGGGAGGCTGGTAATATGTAGTGTGGTGGGCAGTATATAGTAGTTATATTCTTGTATATAGGAGAAGTATTATAGTAGTTATATTCTTGTATATAGGAGACAGTATTATAGTAGTTATATTCTTGTATATAGGAGACAGTATTATAGTAGATATATTCTTGTATATAGGAGCAGTATTATAGTAGTTATATTCTTGTATATAGGAGGCAGTATTATAGTAGTTATATTCTTGTATATAGGAGCAGTATATAGTAGTTATATTCTTGTATATAGGGGCAGTATTATAGTAGTTATATTCTTGTATATAGGAGACAGTATTATAGTAGTTATATTCTTGTATATAGGAGGCAGTATTATAGTAGTTATATTCTTGTATATAGGAGCAGTATTATAGTAGTTATATTCTTGTATATAGGAGCAGTATATAGTAGTTATATTCTTGTATATAGGGGCAGTATTATAGTAGTTATATTCTTGTATATAGGAGGCAGTATTATAGTAGTTATATTCTTGTATATAGGAGACAGTATTATAGTAGTTATATTCTTGTATATAGGAGGCAGTATTATAGTAGTTATATTATTGTATATAGGAGACAGTATTATAGTAGTTATATTCTTGTATATAGGAGCAGTATTATAGTAGTTATATTCTTGTATATAGGGGCAGTATTATAGTAGATATATTCTTGTATATAGGGGCAGTATTATAGTAGTTATATTCTTGTATATAGGAGCAGTATTATAGTAGTTATATTCTTGTATATAGGGGCAATATTATAGTAGTTATATTCTTGTATATAGGAGCAGTATTATAGTAGTTATATTCTTGTATATAGGAGCAGTATTATAGTAGTTATATTCTTGTATATAGGAGCAGTATTATAGTAGTTATATTCTTGTATATAGGAGCAGTATTATAGTAGTTATATTCTTGTATATAGGAGCAGTATTATAGTAGTTATATTCCTGTATATAGGAGCAGTATTATAGTAGTTATATTCTTGTATATAGGAGGCAGTATTATAGTAGTTATATCCTTATACATAGGAGCAGTATTATAGTAGTTATATTCTTGTATATAGGAGCAGTATTATAGTAGTTATATTCTTGTATATAGGAGCAGTATTATAGTAGTTATATTCTTGTATATAGGAGCAGTATTATAGTAGTTATATTCTTGTATATAGGAGCAGTATTATAGTAGTTATATTCTTGTATATAGGAGCAGTATTATAGTAGTTATATTCTTGTATATAGGAGCAGTATTATAGTAGTTATATTCTTGTATATAGGAGGCAGTATATAGTAGTTATATTCTTGTATATAGGAGGCAGTATATAGTAGTTATATTCTTGTATATAGGGGCAGTATTATAGTAGTTATATTCTTGTATATAGGAGCAGTATTATAGTAGTTATATTCTTGTATATAGGAGCAGTATTATAGTAGATATATTCTTGTATATAGGAGGCAGTATATAGTAGTTATATTCTTGTATATAGGAGCAGTATTATAGTAGTTATATTCTTGTATATAGGAGCAGTATTATAGTAGTTATATTCTTGTATATAGGAGCAGTATTATAGTGGTTATATTCTTGTATATAGGAGCAGTATTATAGTAGTTATATTCTTGTATATAGGAGCAGTATTATAGTAGTTATATTCTTGTATATAGGAGGCAGTATTATAGTAGGTATATTCTTGTATATAGGAGGCAGTATTATAGTAGGTATATTCTTGTATATAGGAGCAGTATTATAGTGGTTATATTCCTGTATATAGGAGCAGTATTATAGTAGTTATATTCCTGTATATAGGAGCAGTATTATAGTAGTTATATTCTTGTATATAGGAGCAGTATTATAGTAGTTATATTCTTGTATATAGGAGCAGTATTATAGTAGTTATATTCTTGTATATAGGAGTAGTATTATAGTAGTTATATTCTTGTATATAGGAGGCAGTATTATAGTAGGTATATTCTTGTATATAGGAGCAGTATTATAGTGGTTATATTCCTGTATATAGGAGCAGTATTATAGTGGTTATATTCCTGTATATAGGAGCAGTATTATAGTAGTTATATTCCTGTATATAGGAGCAGTATTATAGTAGTTATATTCTTGTATATAGGAGCAGTATTATAGTAGTTATATTCTTGTATATAGGAGCAGTATTATAGTAGTTATATTCTTGTATATAGGAGCAGTATTATAGTGGTTATATTCTTGTATATAGGAGCAGTATTATAGTGGTTATATTCATGTATATAGGAGCAGTATTATAGTGGTTATATTCATGTATATAGGAGCAGTATTATAGTGGTTATATTCTTGTATATAGGAGCAGTATTATAGTAGTTATATTCTTGTATATAGGGGCAGTATTATAGTGGTTATATTCTTGTATATAGGGGCAGTATTATAGTAGTTATATTCTTGTATATAGGAGGCAGTATTATAGTAGTTATATTCTTGTATATAGGGGCAGTATTATAGTAGTTATATTCTTGTATATAGGGGCAGTATTATAGTAGTTATATTCTTGTATATAGGGGCAGTATTATAGTAGTTATATTCTTGTATATAGGAGGCAGTATTATAGTAGTTATATTCTTGTATATAGGAGACAGTATTATAGTAGTTATATTCTTGTATATAGGAGACAGTATTATAGTAGTTATATTCTTGTATATAGGAGGCAGTATTATAGTAGTTATATTCTTGTATATAGGAGACAGTATTATAGTAGTTATATTCTTGTATATAGGAGACAGTATTATAGTAGTTATATTCTTGTGTATATAGTAGTTATATTCTTGTGTATATAGGAGGCAGTATATAGTAGTTATATTCTTGTATATAGGAGGCATTATATAGTAGTTATATATAGGGGGAGTATTATAGTAGTTATATTCTTGTATATATAGGGGGAGTATTATAGTAGTTATATTCTTGTATATAGGAGGCAGTATTATAGTAGTTATATTCTTGTATATAGGAGCAGTATTATAGTAGTTATATTCTTGTATATAGGAGCAGTATTATAGTAGTTATATTCTTGTATATAGGAGGCAGTATTATAGTAGTTATATTCTTGTATATAGGAGGCAGTATTATAATAGTTATATTCTTGTATATAGGAGCAGTATTATAGTAGTTATATTCTTGTATATAGGAGCAGTATTATAGTAGTTATATTCTTGTATATAGGAGCAGTATTATAGTAGTTATATTCTTGTATATAGGAGCAGTATTATAGTAGTTATATTCTTGTATATAGGAGCAGTATTATAGTAGTTATATTCTTGTATATAGGAGGCAGTATTATAGTAGATATATTCTTGTATATAGGAGCAGTATTATAGTAGATATATTCTTGTATATAGGGGCAGTATTATAGTAGTTATATTCTTGTATATAGGAGGCAGTATTATAGTAGTTATATTCTTGTATATAGGAGCAGTATTATAGTAGTTATATTCTTGTATATAGGAGGCAGTATTATAGTCGGTATTTACTTACCGTAATTCTTTTTTCCTTGAGTCCCTACGGCAGCACAGAAGGGATATATCAGATCCCGCTCTCATGTCAGGACCGTCCCCTATAATACTAATTAATTGATAATTAATCATACAAGGGGCGGGCCAGACCCCCATAAAGTCCCCTCTTACCAAAACTTCACTGTGTAATAATAAAGACCAATTTATGCGACAAAAAAAAACAGTTTATTAGGGAGGGTGTTGTGCTGCCTTTGGGACTCGAGGAAAGAAGAATTACGGTAAGTAAATACAGACTTTCCTCATCGTCCCTACTGCAGCACAGAAGGGATCTACCAAAGATAACAAAGGGGGGGTTAATTCTTGCCAACAGCAGACAATACCCCAGTGCTAAAGGCTGCGTTCTGGGTCTGCAGATCCAGCCTGTAATGTCGGGCAAGAGGTAGAGGTAGCCCTGGTTGAATGGGCCCTTAATGCATGAGGGGGATCCTTCCCATTCTTTTGGTAGGCTTCCACAATAGTAGACCGAATCCACCTGGCTAAAGTATCTTTTGAAGCCTTGTAGCCCATTCTAGCTCCTGCAGGAAGCACAAAGAGATTCTCTTTTTTTCCGGAAGTGCTGAACCCGATTCAAATAAGGAATCAAGGAACGCTTGACATCAAGGCGATGGAACCTCTTCTGCTCTTCTGACTCGGGGTTTGAGCAAAATACTGGTAGAAAAATCTCTCTATTAATGTTAGATACTGAAGATACCTTGGGTAAGAAGGAAGGAACAGTGCGAAGCCTCACACCCTCACATCCCTAGACGACAGCGCCTATAGTTCTCCTACTCGTTTTGCTGAAGTTATGGCAATAAGAAAGAGTAGCTTCATGGCAAGCCATTTAAGATCCACTTCTTCAACAGGTTCAAATGGAGCTTCTGTAAGGGCATTCAGAACTAAAGTTAAGTCCCACATGGCGACTGGAGGTTTCAATGTTGGTCTCAACTTCCTCAGTGCTTTAAAGAACCTGGAAACAAGAGGTGATTTTCAAACTTCCCATCGGACATAGCATTAATAGAGGTCATATGAACCCTTAGAGTGTTGGGTTTAAGACCTTTATCAAACCCCTCTTGTAAGAATTGGAGAATGGCTTCAACTGAAAACTGTAGGTTTGATGCTGATAACCAACTCTAAAACTTCTTCCATAACTTCGAATATACAAAATTAGTAGATGGCCTCCTGGATGACAGCAAGGTTACATAGTTAGTACGGTCGAAAAAAGACATTTGTCCATCAAGTCCAACCAGGGAATAAAGGGGTAGGGGCGCGGCGCGGTATTGGGGAAGGGATTTTATATTTCTTCATAAGCATTAATGTTATTTTGTTCCAGGAATGTATCTAATCCTGTTTTAAAGCTGTTAATTGTTCCTGCTGTGACCAGTTCCTGAGGTAGACCGTTCCATAAATTCACAGTCCTCACGGTAAAGAAGGCGTGTCGCCCCTTTAGACTAAACCTTTTCTTCTCCAGACGGAGGGAGTGCCCCCTCGTCCTTTGGGGGGGTTTAACCTGGAACAGTTTTTGTCCATATTTTTTGTATGGGCCATTAATATACTTATATACGTTTATCATATCCCCCCTTATACGTCTCTTCTCAAGACTAAACAATTGTAACTCCTTTAATCGCTCCTCATAGCTAAGATGTTCCAGGCCCCATATTAGTTTAGTCGCGCGTCTCTGCACCCTTTCCAACTCCGCAGTGTCCCTTTTATGGACAGGTGCCCAAAACTGAGCAGCATATTCCAGGTGAGGCTGTACCAATGCTTTATAAAGGGGGAGTATTATACACTATAGACTGTACCAATGCTTTATAAAGGGGGAGTATTATACACTGTAGACTGTACCAATGCTTTATAAAGGGGGAGTATTATACACTATAGACTGTACCAATGCTTTATAAAGGGGGAGTATTATACACTATAGACTGTACCAATGCTTTATAAAGGGGGAGTATTATACACTATAGACTGTACCAATGCTTTATAAAGGGGGAGTATTATACACTATAGACTGTACCAATGCTTTATAAAGGGGGAGTATTATACACTATAGACTGTGCCAATGATTTATAAAGGGGGAGTATTATACACTATAGACTGTACCAATGCTTTATAAAGGGGGAATATTATGTCCCGGTCCCTGGAGTCCAGGCCTCTTTTGATACATGACAATATCCTGCCGGCCTTGGAAGCAGCAGCCTGACATTGTGCTATTCTGTAGTCTGTGATCTACAAGTCCCCCAGATCCTTCTCTACCAGTGACTCTGCCAGTTTAATCCCCCCTAAGACATACGACGCTGCAGGTTATTAGTATACACAGCCCCCCCTCTATATACACAGCCCCCCTCTATATACACAGCCCCCCCTCTATATACACAGCCATTCCTCTATATATACACAGCCCCCCCTCTATATACACAGCCCCCCCTCTATATACACAGCCCCCCCTCTATATACACAGCCCCCCTCTATATACAGAGCCCCCCCTCTATATACAGAGCCCCCCCTCTATATACACAGCCATTCCTCTGTCAAGGCTTCTACTCACCTCTTCATAAAAGCAGATTAGATTGGTGACACCTTCTCTCCTTAGTAAACCCCTGCTGGCTTTCACTTATAATACTATTATCCCCTATGTATTCCTGTATGTAATCCCTTATAAGTCCTTCAAACAATTTACCCACAATGCACGTTAAACTTACCGGTCTATAGTTTCCTGGGGAAGACCTAGAGCCCTTCTTGAAGATTGGCACCACATTCGCCTTGCGCCAGTCCCTTGGCACAATACCAGACACCAGAGAATCTCTAAATATCATGAACAGGGGTACAGATATTACTGAACTTACCTCTCTAAGAACTCTTGGGTGTAGTCCATCCGGTCCTGGGGATTTGCTTCCATTTATATCACTTAACTTACCTTGTACCATCTCTACATTAAGCCAGTTCAGTACATTACATGATGTGTTACCAGCACTGACCTGTACATGATGTGTTACCAGCACTGACCTGTACATGATGCGTTACCAGCACTGACCTGTACATGATGCGTTACCAGCACTGACCTGTACATGATGCGTTACCAGCACTGACCTGTACATGATGCGTTACCAGCACTGACCTGTACATGATGCGTTACCAGCACTGACCTGTACATGATGCGTTACCAGCACTGACCTGTACATGATGCGTTACCAGCACTGACCTGTACATGATGCGTTACCAGCACTGACCTGTACATGATGCGTTACCAGCACTGACCTGGCCAATGTCAGCTCCTTCTTCCATAGTGTATACAGAACTAAAGAACCCATTCAGTAGCTCCGCCTTCTCTTGATCGCCTGTGACAACCTCCCCATTATCATTATTAAGGGGTCCTACATGCTCTGTCCTTGGTTTTTTTGCATTTATATATCTGAAAAAAATATTTAGGATTAGTTTTGCTTTCTTTGGCCACCTGTCTCTCATTTAGAATTTTTGCTGTTTTTATTACATTTTTACAGATTTTATTAAGCTCTTTGTACTGTTTAAATGTTATCGCTGACCCATCAGATTAGAATTTTTTGAAGGCTATTTTTTGTTGTTTATTGCTCTTTTAACATCATTTGTCAGCCATGTAGGATTTAGTTTTAATGGTTTATATTTGTTCCCCTTTGGTATATATTTAGCTGTATAGTTATTTAGAGTTGATATAAAGATGTCCCATTTCCCTTCTGTATCAGTATTTGAGAACCCCTCCCCCCAGTCTATGTCCTGTAGTGCAGATCTCAACCCAGGGAAATTTGCCTTTTTAAAGTTATATGTTTTTGCCTTCCCCGCCTGTCTTTGTTTTCTACATTTTAAGTGAAAAGTAACTATATTGTGGTCGCTATTCCCAAGGTTTTCCCGCACAGTTACATTACCAACCAGCTCTGCGTTGTTGGAAATGATCAGATCCCACAAGGCATCACTTCTTATTGGGTCCTCCACAAACTGGCCCATAAAATTATCCTGCAATAAATTTAGGAATTGTCGCCCCTTTGTAGTTTTAGCCAACCCCGGACCCCAATCTATATCTGGATAGTTATAATCTCCCATTATTACCACTGTACCTGCCCGGGCGGCCTCTCTATTTGTTTAGACAGCCGACCTTCTATCTCTTCAGTGATATTAGGGGGTCTGTAGATTACCCCAAATACTATTTTTTCAGTATTTCCCTCCTTTTGTAATTCTACTCACAGTGATTCCACCTCCTCAGAATCATCACACACTATGGCATCGTTCACATTGACTTTCATACCACTTCTTACATACAGACAGACTCCACCACCTTTTCTGTTCATTCTATCCTTGCGAAACAATGTAAAACCCTGCAGATTGACAGCCCAGTCATGTGAGGAGTCCAGCCATGTCTCAGTGACCCCAACTATATCACCAGCCAAGTCTCAGTGACCCCAACTATATCACCAGCCATGTCTCAGTGACCCCAACTATATCACCAGCCATGTCTCAGTGACCCCAACTATATCACCAGCCATGTCTCAGTGACCCCAACTATATCCCCAGCCATGTCTCAGTGACCCCAACTATATCCCCAGCCATGTCTCAGTGACCCCAACTATATCCCCAGCCATGTCTCAGTGACCCCAACTATATCCCCAGCCATGTCTCGGTGACCCCAACTATATCCCCAGCCATGTCTCAGTGACCCCAACTATATCCCCAGCCATGTCTCAGTGACCCCAACTGTATCACCAGCCATGTCTCAGTGACCCCAACTGTATCACCAGCCATGTCTCAGTGACCCCAACTATATCAATATGTTCCTCCAGTATCAAGGCCTCAAGCTCCCCCATTTTATTTGCTAGGCTTCTGGCATTTGTGAACATTCACTTTACATTTCCATCCTTTATGTTATTGGGGTTAATGGGATTCAAGGGTGTAAGTTTTATTTTCCTATGAAGCCTATTCCTATTAATTATTCTAACCCCTCCCTCCGCTCCACCCCCAGGTACATTTATAATTCCCACCTCTCTATCTACACTATCTTCCCCCTCTTTGCTGTAGGTTCCCTCCCCCCCAAGTCCCTAGTTTAAACACTCCTCCACCCTTCTAGCCATCTTCTCCCCAAGCAAAGCTGCACCCTTCCCATTGAGGTGCAGCCCGTCCCTACGGTAGAGCCGGTAACTGACAGCGAAGTCAGCCCAGTTCTCCATGAACCCAAACCCTTCCTTCCTACACCAGCTTCTGAGCCACTTGTTTACCTCCCTGATCTCCCGCTGCCTCTCTGGTGCGGCTCGTGGTACAGGTCCCTGATCTCCCGCTGCCTCTCTGGTGCGGCTCGTGGTACTGGTAGTATTTCAGAAAATACTACCTTGGAGGTCCTTGCCTTAAGCTTGCGGCCTAAGTCCCTGAAATCATTTTTAAGGACACTCCACCTACCTCTTTGTCACTGGTGCCAATATGTACCATGACTGCTGGGTCCTCTCCAGCCCCGCCCAGCAACCTGTCAACCCGATTCGCGATGTGCCGAAATCGTGCGCCAGGCAGACAACACACTGTTCGGCGATCCCGGTCTTTGTGACAGATTGCCCTGTCTTTCCCCCTAATAATTGAGTCCCCCACCACTAGTACCTGTCTGGCCTGCCCTGTACTCCTCCCTCCCTCCTTACTGGAGCAGACACCCCCCTGGTGGTCAGAGGCGGTATCCTGCTGCAGTTCTGCTAGCTCTGTAATGGCATCCCCCTCATCTGCCAAGCGGGCAAACTTGTTGGGGTGTGCCAGTTCAGGACTAGCCTCCCTGACACTTTTTCCCCTACCCCTCTTTCTAACTGTAACCCAGCTAACTGCCTGACTGTCCTGCAACTCCGTCCCACTGTCCTCCCCCACCTCTATTCCCGAGAGTGCCTGCTCAGTGAGCACGAGACTCCTCTCCATGTTGTTAATGCTTCTCATTGTTGCCAGTCGCCCCTCTAGATGCAGGATCTGGGCTTCCAAACGGACAACTAGCGCACATCTCGCACAACAATATGCACCCTCAAACTGTTGTTCAAGGATTGTATACATCGCGCAGGATATACATTGGACTGCACTTTCCAACATGGAGGCCATCTAGTTATGGGGATTTCACAAATGTATAGGAAAAAAACAGACAGTCAAAATGACACTTAAAATTTTTTGTAGACCTTGTGGGTTCAGAAATTAACACTCACAGCGATCTCAACCTCCTGCTTTCAAACTCCAGTTTTTGTTACTACTCTTACACAGCAACACTCAGAAGAGCAAGATCTCAATAAGAGTCCCAAGCTAAGATTTATACACCTGTGCCCAATCTACTCCTCCTCCCCCTTGAGGTGGAACAGAGAAAAAAATGAAAAAGGGTGTTTAAACTCTAACAGTTATCCCACTATGTGCAAGAGAGAAAGACTTACCCAAAATATGAATGTGGACTATAGGAAGTCGCACCCACTCCACAGATTCACTCCGCACAACAGACAATCACAGTTTTTGTAACTCCTCTTTCACGCCCCCTCTTACACAGCAACACTCAGAAGAGCAAGCAGGTTTTCACATCTTCTTCAGAGAGTCCAAGATTTCTCAGTCTTTCCCTCTCAGAAACCAGGCAGTTAGATGTAGCCTGCCTGGTTGCGGATGCAGGAATCCCTTCTGCACCAGTAGATCCGGAGTCGCAGGAAACCGGAAGAATTCCCCCTTCGCCAATTGAAGCAGTAGAGGGAACCACACCCTGCGAGGCCAGAAAGGCGCTATCAAGATGGCTGATGGACCTTCCCTCAAGATCTTGCACAGGACTCTTGGTAGCAGAGGCAGCGGCGGAAACAGGTAGATGAACCTTCCGTTCCACGGTATGGAAAAAGCATCCAGGACCTCTGGCTGCTCCCAGGCACTCAGAGATCCGAACTTTTTCAACCTGGAGTTTTCCTTGGTTGCCATAAGGTCGATCTCCGGGTATCCCCATCTGAGGAATATTGGTCTGAGATGTTCCATCTTGAGAGACCATTCTGTGGCCAGAAGGGCCTGTCTGCTCAGGATATTCGCTTGCTGATATACTGCCCCCTTTATGTGTATGGCCCTCAAGTCCTTGACTACCAGTTCTGCCCAGTGCATGATCTGGGCACACAGCTGTTGCAGTGCCGCACACAGTCCCTCCCTGTTTGTTTAAATAGAACGCCGCGGTCGCGTTGTCGGTCGGCAGCAGAACAGATCTCTTGAAGACATAGGGCTCGAAGTGTAGAAGGGCAAGCTGGACGGCCTTCAACTCCCGAAAATTGGAGGATCTTGATTCTCATCTCTGCTGACCAAGACCCTTGGGTGCAGAGATCTTTCAGATGAGCACCCCAACCTGAGGCAGAAGCATCGGTGGTGATAATGATCTGATGTTCTGAGATGAAGCTCTTTCCCTGATCTAGATTCGACCTGATGGTCCACCACAACAATTTCCTCCTGACGACTGGGGAGACTTTCATGAAGGAGTTCAGAGATGATAACTTCCTGTTCCAAACCTTCAGGATCTCTTGCTGGAAACTCCTTAGATGGGCCTTCGCCCACGGTACTGCCTCTATTGAGGCTGTTAATCCCAGTGTGCTCATTGCTATCCTGATAGTCTTGGGTGATGCTGGAGCTTCATGATTCTTTTTCTTATACAAAGAATTTTCTCTTCTGGCAGAAATAACTTCATTTGCTGAAGGTCTATCAGAAGTCCCAGAAACTGCATACTGGAGGAGGGATTTAACCTGGACTTCTGATGGTTCACCAAAAAACCCACCTTCTGAAGCATAGAGAGGCAAAGTTGAAGATGCATCCTTAAGGTATCTGCATTGTTGGCGATGATCAGCCAATCGTCCAGGTAGGGCACAATCTTTATTTCCTGGAGGCGCAGTGTTGCTAATCAAGACAATGACCAGCTTGGTAAATATCCTGGGTGCGGTGGACAACCCGAACTGAAGTGTCCTGAACTGGAAATGAAGGAGTTGATCTTTCCCTTGGACTGCAACCCTCAGATACCTCCTGTCCTCCTTTTTTATGAGCACATGGAGGTATGCGTCCTTCAGGTCCAGGCAGACCATGACATCTCCAGGACTTGCAATGCTGTATAGCGACCGAATATTGTCCATTTTGGACTTGAATTTCTTCAAGTACTTGTTGAGGTACCTCAGATCTATGATCAAGCGCCATTTCTGATCATCCGGCTTTGGTACTGGGAATACATGTGAATATACTCCCTGAAATTCTTGTCCGCTGGGAACCGGCTCTAACGCTCCCTTCTGTAGAAATTCTGATGGGAGTGTCCGGACTCTGAAATCTTTGTCCCGATTGAGTAGAAACCGGTCTCTCGGCTGGTGCACAAACTCCAGAGCATAGCCCTGTTGAATGATCTTCAGTACCCAGGGGTCGGAGGTTACAGACTGCCACTCTGGAACAAACGTCAGCAGTCTTGCGCCCACTGGGCCACTGTGTCTGGCGTCAGAACTCGGGTTTTTGATTGGCCGGCCCAGACTGCTTCTTCTTTTTGTCCTGGTACCTTGGCTGAAACTTTCTGTACCTTTGCTGAAAGGGGCATCTGCGGATGCCTCCTCTATATCTGAGTACGAAAGGACTTGAATGGTTTGCGAAAGGATTGAAGAACATCCAACTCTTTATCCTTTTTTTTCTGCTTCAGCACCTTATCCAGCCTCTTGCCAATAAGCTTCCCCGGTTCAAAGGGCAAATTACAAAAATGACCTTTGGATGAAGCATCTCCTGCCCAGGGCTTGAGCCATATAGCCCGTCAAGCGGAGTTTGCTACCGCCATGCTTTTGGCCGCAATCTTAAGTACATCTATGGAAAAGTCGCATAAATAGTCAGCCGCTGACTTCAGGGCAGATACCTGACGGGATAGCTCACGTCTAGACACTCCAGCATCTATATCCTGGGACAGGTTGCTGAGCCACAGTCTAAGTGCTCTGGAGACTGGTACTGATGAAAGAGCCGCCTTGCTGAGTGAAGCAAAATTCAGGTGTGACCTTTTTAGAAAGGTATCAGCCTTTTTATCCAGGGGGTCTCTCAGCAATGTCGACTCATCTGCCGGAAAAAAAAGATTTTTAGATAATCCAGCTACCGCTGGGTCCACGGCTGCAGGCTGATCCCATGGCTCAGAGGCAGATGGATCCAGCCTATACACCATGCGGAAGTGAGAGCCAAGATCTAATCTCTTGTCTGGCTTTTCCCATTCCTTTTTCCCTAATATTCTTAAGGACTTGGTGTCCCGGAAGCACTCTAGACTTTTTCTTTGGAAAATAGAACAATGCTTCCTTATCTTGTCTAGAGCGCTCATTCTTCCCTGATTCTATGCAGCGCTTGACCTTTTTGATCAGCCCATCAGTGGTCTCTTTTTTTTTTTAAAAAAGGTAGAAATCCTCAGAAATCTTCTCCTCCTCCTTCTCCTCCTCCTCCTTCTTCTTCTTCTTCTCCTCCTCCTCCTCCTCCTCCTCCTCCTCCTCCTCCTCCTCCACCTCCCCCCCCCCCCCGCGGAAGAGGAATCAGAGGACGAGAAGTCTGGACTGGAAACTGCGGCTGCTCTCCTCCCTCTCTTCCTAGCACGGTCAGAACAAGATCTGCTAACAGAGGAACCACTATGTTTTCTTGACCGCTTTTTTTAACCTCTTTCCGCCTTCCTTCTTCTCAGAGAATTCTTCTCTGAACCACGAAAAAAAGGTTTTTGCTTCTGCTGCTAGATCCGCCACTGGCGGCGCACCATTCTTGCAGATGTTAGATGGCCAATCCTCAATTAGCGTCTGAAGACAGCTTATACATCTTAGTTTCTGCTGAGGCTGCAACCTCTTTACTCTCTGCGCAATTGTCACAATCCTCATAGGGACACTCATCTGGCAGGGGCTGCTCACAGCTGACACATAGCCTGTGCTTAGACTTGGCTTTTTACTTCCCCGCGCTTGCTTCTGAAGACATCTGGAATATAGTATAGAACTTATGTAGTGCTTTATACAGTAACAGCCAGAAGGTTGCTAAGGGCAACCATAGGCATAGCTTACCTTATTAGACCCAGAACCCGGCTGCCCAGCTCAGAGAGACCTGTGCCGCAGAGTTCCCGGTCTAATAAGGATTCCCGCCGGCCCCCCGCAGTGCCGGCATCCCCCGTGACGTCAGATGCGCGCGCTGGACCATGCGCTCACAGCGCAGACACCGGAGGCAAGGAGGAAGGGAAGCGCAGACGCGCTGAATAGGTAAGACTTTACCAGCAAGAGTGAGCCGGGGGCCCCGAACTTCCTGCTAGTGCCACAGCACTGCAGGAACTGCCTTAGATAACCTAATTCCGGGGACCCCGAACCGGACATGGTAAGCTCACCAGGCCCCCGTAGACTGCCCCTTGTAAACAGCCGGACCCCGCAAGGCTCTTGGTACTGGTCACAGCCCGTAATTCCAGGACTTCGCACCAGCTGTCACTGGGGGGAAATACAATGCCGAGACCCCGCACGGCTAGTATAATGCTCACAGACCGATGCCCCGCAACGGTACTCATATCTCTTACATGCCCCATAGGCACCTGCCAGAGTCCCTGCAATGGCTTGGACCGCCAGGACCCCGCAAGGCTGACTTGGATGGATGGATGGATGGACGATCCTTACACTGACGAGGACTGAAAAACAGACCGATGCCCCGCAACGGTACTCATATCTCTTACATGCCCCATAGGCACCTGCCAGAGTCCCCGCAATGGCTTGGACCGCTGCAGCCAGGACCCCGCAAGGCTGACTTGGATGGATGGATGGACAATCCTTACACTGACGAGGACTGAAAAAAACACAGTGAGGTTTTGGTAAGAGGGGCCTTTATGGGGGTCTGGCCCGCCCCTTGTCTGATTAATTATCAGTTAATTAGTATTATAGGGGACGGTCCTGACATGAGAGCGGGATCTGATATATCCCTTCTGTGCTGCCGTAGGGACGATGAGGAAAGTAGATATATTCTTGTATAGGAGCAGTATTATAGTAGTTATATTCCTGTATATAGGGGCAGTATTATAGTAGATATATTCTTGTATATAGGAGTAGTATTATAGTAGTTATATTCTTGTATATAGGAGGCAGTATTATAGTAGTTATATTCTTGTAAATAGGAGGCAGTATTATAGTAGTTATATTCTTGTATATAGGAGCAGTATTATAGTAGTTATATTCTTGTGTATAGGAGGCAGTATTATAGTAGTTGTATTCTTGTATATAGGAGGCAGTATTATAGAAGATATATTCTTGTATATAGGAGGCAGTATTATAGTAGTTATATTCTTGTATATAGGAGCAGTATTATAGTAGTTATATTCTTGTATATAGGAGACAGTATTATAGTAGTTATATTCTTGTATATAGGAGGCAGTATTATAGAAGATATATTCTTGTATATAGGGGCAGTATTATAGTAGTTATATTCTTGTATATAGGAGGCAGTATTATAGTAGTTATATTCTTGTATATAGGAGGCAGTATTATAGTAGTTATATTCTTGTATATAGGAGGCAGTATTATAGTAGTTATATTCTTGTATATAGGAGGCAGTATTATAGTAGTTATATTCTTGTATATAGGAGGCAGTATTATAGTAGTTATATTCTTGTATATAGGAGGCAGTATTATAGTAGTTATATTCTTGTATATAGGAGGCAGTATTATAGTAGTTATATTTGTGTGTGTGTGTGTGTATAATTAGTTTTATACACTGCTCCAAAGAATAAAGGGAACACTTAACACAATGTAACTCCAAGTCACTGACACTTGTGTGAAATCCCACTGTCCACTCAGGAAGAACACTGATTGAAAATCAAATGAAACAGACAACACGTGGAAGTTATAGGCAATTAGCAAGACACCCCCAATAAAGGAGTGGTTCTGCAGGTGGTGACCACAGACCACTTCTCAGTTCCTATGCTTCCTGGCTGGTGTTTTGATCACTTTTGAATGCCGGCGGTTCTCTCTCTCTAGTGGTAGCATGAGATGGAGTCTACAACCCACACTAGTGGCTCAGGTAGTGCAGCTCATCCAGGATGGCACATCAATGCGAGCTGTGCCAAGAAGGTTTGCTGCGTCTGTCAGCGTAGTGTCCAGAGCATGGAGGCACTACCAGGAGACAGGCCAGTACATCAGGAGACGTGGAGGAGGCCGTAGGAGGACAACAACCCAGCAGCAGGACCGCTACCTCCACCTTTGTGTAAGGAGGCGCACTGCCAGAGCCCTGCAAAATGACCTCCAGCAGGACACAAATGTGCATGTGTCCGCTCAAACGTCCAGAAGCAGACTCCATGAGGGTGTTATGAGGGCCCGACGTCCACAGGTCGGGGTTGAGCTTACAGCCCAACACCGTGCAGGACGTTTGGCATTTGCCAGAGAACACAAAGATTGGCAAATTCTCTTGCTCTTCACAGATGAAAGCAGGTTCACACTGAGCACATGTGACAGAGTCTGGAGACGCCGTGGAGAACGTTCTGCTGCCTGCAACATCCTCCAGCATGACCGGTTTGGTGGTGGGTCAGTAATGGTGTGGGGTAGCCTTTCTTTGGGGGGGCCGCACAGCCCTCCATGTTCTTGCCAGAGGTAGCCTGACTGCCATTAGGTACCGAGATGAGACCCTCAGACCCCTTGTGAGACCATATGCTGGTGCGGTTGGGTTCCTCCTAATACAAGACAATGCTAGACCTCATGTGGCTGGAGTGTGTCCGCAGTTCCTACAAGAGGAAGGCATTGATGCTATGGACTGGCCGCCCGTTCCCCTGAATGCGATTAATCACATCTGGGACGTCTCGCTCCATCCACCACAGACTGTCCAGGAGTTGGCGGATGCTTTAGTCCAGGTCTGGGAGGACATCCCTCAGGAGACCATCCTCCACCTCATCAGGATCATGCCCAGGCGTTGTAGGGAGGTCATACGGGCACATGGAGGCCACACACACTACTGAACCTCATTAGTACTTGTATTAAGGACATTACATAAAGTTGGATCGGCCTGTAGTGGGGTTTTCCACTGTGATTTTGACCTCCAGGGGTTAATGATTTCCATTGATGATTTTTGTGTGATTTTGTTTACGATTAGTTCATTCAGATCTAGGACGTGTTATCTTAGTGTTCTTTATCTTTTTGAGCAGTGTTTATTCTCTTCCCTCTTTTCTTTACTTTTAGTCACGACCCTGGAGTCTATAGTATTTTCTTCTCTCTATATAATGGCCATGTAGTGACAGGTAACTGGAGCGGTATGTGATTCGCTGGTTCTTCAGGCCCCGCCCAGTGTTCGTTGTTACATGGAGGATTTTCTGGAAGATGATTCGTCGGAGGTTCAGTCCGTTTGTCTTCAGCCCCAGGTGGATTCTGCAGCCGAGCCGGTGTTTGGTGATGTGCCGTGCGGTGAGGAGGTTGGTGAGTCCCATTGGCCATTAATCATTCGATCACCATTGTATGAAGGAAAAGTTGTAGACGTGCTTCCCAGGTGGATTTGCCCCACAATGAGGTATTAATAGTCGTGCACAGAAATGACTTTCCTCGACCATATATAAAATAAATAAAAATGTGGTAATCCATAGGCTGTCAGGACATGCTGGGAGTTGTAGTTTGAAGCCCAGAGATGTGGTAATTGTATCGCCTGGGACATGCAGTCTGGCTGCCGGGCAGGTGAATTTTTTAGGTCCTTAGCCCTGCTTCGGGCAAGCAAGGCCGGACCTAAAGCCCTTGGTGGGAGTATGGAGCGGGCTCTGGACTCGTGCCCGCTCCATACTCTGCAGCCCCCGGCTGTTATCAGTAGTTGGGGCCGCCGCTAATAGCCAGCATGTAGCGATTGCTGCAGCTGGCTATTAACCCTTTAGATTACCGCTGTCAAAACTGACAGCGACATCTAAAGGGACATGTGAATGCTTCCCGGTGGGCTAGGGGGCGTGATCGGAGGGGCGATCCATTATAGAGATAGCCAGAGGGCTTCCCTTGAGTCCGTGGCTCTGTCATTGATAGATCCTGGCTGGACCAGGCTTTATAAATGGAGCGCAGAGCACACATTGATCTGTATGAGGAATATAATAATTAAAAAATAAACTTTTATAAAATTATTTATACATTTTTTTGGACACATTAAACCGTTCCATAAGTTTGTCACCCCCTTTTTCCTATATAAAACATGTAAGCATAAAAAATAAACATATTTGGTATTGCTGCATGCGTAATTGTACGAACTATTAAAATATAACATTATGTATCCCGTACGGTAAATTACAGAAGTGTAAAAAAACAACAAAAAAAACACAGTTGCAATTTTTATAGTATCCCACAAAAAAAGTTAAGAGATTTAAAAAGTCACAACAATACCAAAATGGTACCGATCCAAAAAACAGATTATAAAAATATATATACTGTATATGTGCACGAACATTAACCCCAGGATAGTGTAACAAAATACCTTTTCATTTTTCCATAACATTCTCCAAATTAAAAACTAAAATGTTATCATTATAGTAGGTAGTTATGGCTATTTTATAGGGAGAGGAGGAAAAAATTTGTGTAAAAGCGAAAATTGGCTCGAACAAGTGGATCGTCATGAGGGCCAAGTAGAATTTGCTCCGTTTTAGTCCCGTGGACAAGTAGTTTTTTGTAATTAAATTTCCACACCCTGAAACGGACTTCATAATGCGCTGGAACCGGCCCAAACCAAAACTACAACTCCCAGCATGTTACACTATAACTTCCAAAACAAGGGAGAAAGCCGGCACCACTACCGCCATCTGAAATTCAGTTGGTTCATATGGGTTGGCTGCCAGTAGCAATATACCTGCACCCAGCATGGGGTACTGCCATCTATAGGAGATTATTCAGACAAGACATGGAATGATGAAGCCCGTACGAGGCTGCTGTAGAATCTTTATTCCATATACAAGTAACAGATGGCAGGTACATAGGGAGCGCGGTGGGACAGGTGAGGCGGGGGATGTACGGGCTTCATCATTCCATATAGAAGTAACAGACGGCAGGTACATGGGTAGCGCGGTGGGACAGGTGAGGCGGGGGATGTACGGGCTTCATCATTCCATATAGAAGTAACAGACGGCAGGTACATGGGTAGCGCGGTGGGACAGGTGAGGCGGGGGATGTACAGCAGTGTACGGGCTTCATCATTCCATATAGAAGTAACAGACGGCAGGTACATAGGGAGCTCGGTGGGACAGGTGAGGCGGGGGATGTACAGCAGTGTACGGGCTTCATCATTCCATATAGAAGTAACAGACGGCAGGTACATGGGTAGCGCGGTGGGACAGGTGAGGCGGGGGATGTACAGCAGTGTACGGGCTTCATCATTCCATATAGAAGTAACAGACGGCAGGTACATAGGGAGCTCGGTGGGACAGGTGAGGCGGGGGATGTACAGCAGTGTACGGGCTTCATCATTCCATATAGAAGTAACAGACGGCAGGTACATGGGTAGCGCGGTGGGACAGGTGAGGCGGGGGATGTACAGCAGTGTACGGGCTTCATCATTCCATATAGAAGTAACAGACGGCAGGTACATGGGTAGCGCGGTGGGACAGGTGAGGCGGGGGATGTACAGCAGTGTACGGGCTTCATCATTCCATATAGAAGTAACAGACGGCAGGTACATGGGTAGCGCGGTGGGACAGGTGAGGCGGGGGATGTACAGCAGTGTACGGGCTTCATCATTCCATATAGAAGTAACAGACGGCAGGTACATGGGTAGCGCGGTGGGACAGGTGAGGCGGGGGATGTACAGCAGTGTACGGGCTTCATCATTCCATATAGAAGTAACAGACGGCAGGTACATAGGGAGCGCAGTAGGACAGGTGAGGGGGGGGATGTACCTGCCATGTACGGGCTTCATCATTCCATGTCTTCTGATGCATCTACACTATAACAGAAATCTACAAGGGATCCTGAGCTGTGAGGAGATCGGGGGACTTAGTGCCCGTCCCTGGGGGCCCGGTGTGTCGGGCAATGCTGGAAAATCCCCAGGTGCAACTTTCATCCACATCCCAACCCTACACTCATTGGGGTATGTGCAGAGCATTGCACCCTACTGTCTGTACACTGCTAGACACATTGGGGTACGTGCAGAGCATTGCACCCAAGTCTATACTCTGCACATAACCCAATGTGTCTGGCAGAGTATAGACTTGGGTGCAATGCTCTGCACGTACCCCTATGTGTCTGGCAGAGCATTGCACCCTAGTCTGTTGTACACTGCTATACATGTTGGTGTCTGCAGATACCCAGGCTCCATGCCCACTATACCCACATTTATACATTGAGCCAAGATCATCAGTAAATACCGGCGCCGCGGCTGGTGATGCGCTGGATGGGTCCTCAGGGCAGACGCCACAAGATGGCTGCAGCGAGGTGATGGGGAGTGACAAATGAAGATGCCAGATGGGTAAAATTAGTGGAGGAGGGAACCAAAACTTACAGAGGCAGCAGCGTTATGGGAATGTGCAGGATTTGTGGGACCCGCAGGCATAGCACCTGACCGCACGCAGCCTCATTACCACCTGCAACCTAACCCTATGGATGGGTCCTGCGGGATTCCAACGCAGGGCTTTAGCGTCCTCTGTCCTGATAGAGTTGTGTACGATGAGTGATGTCCTGCGCCACTCACTATAGGGGGTGGCGTGCCGCTGCCGCCTATAGCAGGGGTCCTCACACTACATCCCGCGGGCCACATGCAGACAGCCGAGGATAACCCTGTGTCCCGAAAGATGATTTAGGGACACAGGGATGCGCTCTCGTTGGCCCCATTTACTTTAAAAACGCAGGGGCTGCCGGGAAGTAGCGCACGCAGGGACGTCACTGATGTCCCTTGCGTGCACCCATAGCAACGGAGCACGGAGGAGCGGAGCAGCGAACAGGACGTGTGCTGGACAGCTTGGTAAGTGTTACCAGCGGCACGTCAGCTTCGGTTCTCCGACCACCACTCCTCCGGGCCCGGGACTTACTGCTATGGCCGGACCGGAGGAGCGGTGGTCGAGCACAGAAGTGGGGGCAGAACACAGGCATACAGCCTCCAGCCATACACTGTATATGGCTGGAGGCTGTATGTCTGTGGGGGAACTATACTGCCAACCCTAATGTGGGGGAACTGTACTGCACCTAATGTGTGGGGGGGATCTATAATGCCAACCTAATGTGGGGGGAACTATGCTGCGTACTTTTAAAGGGGTAGTCCACTAATAAGATATAGAAGTGTGCATATTTGTTAGTGTGTGTGTGTGTGTTTTTTTTTTTAATTAATCTTTAGTCCAGCCGTCTATAGGCTGCAGCGTATAGTCACCCATACATTGCCCATCCCAAGACATCTCCATGGCCAATCAGAACAGTTCCTTGACAATCTGCAAACAAGGTTGTTGAATGTCGTCCTGTAGGTGTTTATTTGCATTGCAATCAGTTCTTGTCCTTTTTGATGGCTTCTTAGGTTCGTTGTCCTTTGTTGTCCATGTGTACCACACCGCAGGGGTTGGTTTTATGGCGCTGCATGCTCACCTCCATTCTTATCACTGAGGTGCAAGGCTTTATTGTTCGGCTCTAAACAGGATGAAAGCAAATGATTGTGTAATCACTGAGGTCCATCAATCACCATTCCTGGAGCCAGTCCTGCCGACACCCTATACCATTCCATCCATGAAATTCTACTCTATTCCATTGTCCTCTTCATTGTATTTGAGTCCATCAAAAAGACAAATTTATACTAGTGTGGCCAATGTTGACTTCCAACAACCTCCATTCCAGCCTCCGTCACTGAAGAGGATAGACCTCCATTACATAATCCGTCACTGAAGAAGATAGACCTCCATTCCATCCTCCATCACTGAAGAGGATAGACCTCCATTCCATCCTCCATCACTGAAGAGGATAGACCTCCATTCCATCCTCCATCACTGAAGAGGATAGACCTCCATTCCATCCTCCATCACTGAAGAGGATAGACCTCCATTCCAGCCTCCATCACTGAAGAGGAAAGACCTAGCCCCCCCCCCCCCATTATATCCTTTGTCACTGAAGAGGATAGACCCCCCCTCCATTCCATCCTCCATCACTGAAGAGGATAGACCTCCATTCCATCCTCCATCACTGAAGAGGAAAGACCTAGCCCCCCCCCCATTATATCCTTTGTCACTGAAGAGGATAGACCCCCCCCCTCCATTCCATCCTCCATCACTGAAGAGGATAGACCTCCATTCCATCCTCCATCACTGAAGAGGATAGACCTCCATTCCAGCCTCCATCACTGAAAAGGAAAGACCTAGCCCCCCCCCATTGTATCCTTTGTCACTGAAGAGGATAGACCCCCCCCTCCATTACATCCTCCGTCACTGAAGAGGATAGGCCTCCATTCCAGTCCCCACCGCTGCAGAGGATTGACCCCCTATTACATCCTCTGTCACTGAAGAGGATCACCCCCCCCCATTCCATCCTCCATCACTGAAGAGGATAGACCTCCATTCCATCCTCCATCACTGAAGAGGATAGACCTCCATTCCATCCTCCATCACTGAAGAGGATAGACCTCCATTCCAGCCTCCATCACTGAAGAGGAAAGACCTAGCCCCCCCCCCCCATTATATCCTTTGTCACTGAAGAGGATAGACCCCCCCCTCCATTCCATCCTCCATCACTGAAGAGGATAGACCTCCATTCCATCCTCCATCACTGAAGAGGAAAGACCTAGCCCCCCCCCCCATTATATCCTTTGTCACTGAAGAGGATAGACCCCCCCCCCCCCTCCATTCCATCCTCCATCACTGAAGAGGATAGACCTCCATTCCAGCCTCCATCACTGAAGAGGAAAGACCTAGCCCCCCCCCCCATTGTATCCTTTGTCACTGAAGAGGATAGACCCCCCCCTCCATTACATCCTCCGTCACTGAAGAGGATAGGCCTCCATTCCAGTCCCCACCGCTGCAGAGGATTGACCCCCTATTACATCCTCTGTCACTGAAGAGGATCACCCCCCCCATTACATCCTCCATCACTGAAGAGGATAGACCCCCCCCCCCCCCAATTACATCATTTGTCACTGGGGAAGATAGGCCTCTGTTCCATCCTCCGTCACTGAAGAGGAGATGGGCCTCTGTTCCTTCCTCCGTCACTGAAGAGGAGTTGGGCCTCCGTTCCTTCCTCCGTCACCGAAGAGGAGATGGGCCTCCGTTCCATCCTCAGTCACTGGAGAGGAGATGAGTAGAAATAGGTAAGGGTCGGCACTCTAGTCCCTTGGTGGTGCACGTGGAATAAGTGGCAATAGTAGAAAGAACAATCCCGGCACTCACTTTAGTCTTCTGCCAAGTGAAATGTGTTTATTAAAACACGGTGCAAACACAATGTAACGCGTTTCGGCCAAAGCCTTTATCAGACTGACATACATGCTCAAGACATCATCATGGTGTTGTGTATGTATGTGTGTGTGTGTATGTATATATATGTATATATATATATAATATTTATATTATATTGTGTGTGTATATATGGAAGCCCATCCCACTACCGGTCATTGGGCGTTGGCATGGTTACCAAATTATTTACAAACAATACATGTCACTTACTATCACATGGTCATGAGACATAATAAATTACAAATAATCAAAATGTATATGAACATATCTACTGGTCTTATCTGGCTTGCATGCATCTGATCTGGTACATCCCCTTACTGACTGATCTAAGATATAATGAGAAAAAAACTTAATTAAAAACCTAGAAATCCATACCTAGGCACAGAGAGAAAGGATCCAACGGATTGTTACAGATCCCGAAGTGAGACAACAGAGATTAGGTGAACTGGAAGAAAAATTCCATCAGAGAGGTTATCCAGCACGGATCTTGGATCAAGCGAAGATACCCCCGAGTAGTAATAGGGAGAGGAATGAACAGGTCAGGATCCCTTTTGTCAGACAGTTTCATCCTGTAGTCCATAAAGTAGATACCATTGTGAAGAAACATTGGCAGGTGTTGAAAAGTTCCTATCCTAAGATTCAGGAATTTGTGAGCCCCCCACTTATTTGTAACAAGAGAGCCCCGAACCTCAGGGACAAATTGGTTCGAGCCGATGTGGGGTCACAAAAGACTGAACTAAAACAGATGGTCCTTAGAATTCAACGCAAAGGCACGTATCCGTGCCTAGACTGTGCACAGTGTAGTAATGTTATTAAGAGTGATAACTTATTACATCCACACTCTGGAGAGGTTATCAAACTCAAACATTTCAGTACCTGCGACTCAAAGAACGTGATCTACACTATTAAATGTCCGTGCGGTCTCCTATACGTCGGGGAAACTACCCAGCGTGTAGGGGACCGCATCAATAGACATAAATCATCAATTAGATGTAGGAATTTGTTGTATCCCATCCCCTCCCATTTTGAGAAAATGGGTCATAATGTGTCACAGCTACGATATCCGGTCATTGATCAGGTACAAAATCCTAGGAGGGGAAGTGATATTAAATCTTTATTGAGGAAAAAGGAGGCGTACTGGATCCACTGCTTGTCCACTTTAGAACCTAGAGGTCTAAATGGGGATTATGAGGTGTTGTCTGTCTTGTAAAAAGGTTTTTATTGAAAGTTTTTTTGTTGTTGTTGTAGGGAGTGGTGTTGTGTAGAGTGGTGTTGGTGGTGTTGTAGCGCGTGTTGGTGTTGTAGCGCGTGTTGGTGTTGTGTAGTGAGTGGTCTTGTGAATGGTTGTGTAGAGTGGTGTTGTAGCGCGTGTTGGTGTTGTGTAGTGAGTGGTGTTGTGAATGGTTGTGTAGAGTGGTGTTGTAAGCGCGTGTTGGTGTTGTGTAGTGAGTGGTGTTGTGAATGGTTGTGTAGAGTGGTGTTGTAGCGCGTGTTGGTGTTGTGTAGTGAGTGGTGTTGTGTAGAGTGGTGTTGTAGCGCGTGTTGGTGTTGTGTAGTGAGTGGTGTTGTGAATGGTTGTGTAGAGTGGTGTTGTAGCGCGTGTTGGTGTTGTAATGTTCTAGTGAGTGGTGGGGGTGGTGGTGTTGGTTGTTGTTTTTTGTTGTTCTAGTGAGTGTTTAAGATCCTAGGAAGTGACCAGGGCAGAGTCTGGGGAGATCTTACAATGAATGCTGGGTACATAGCATGCACACTCTGGGGTCCAGGGAGCCCAGACCTCTCCAGGTGCCCCGAGCAGTGTAAGAGAATGTGCTCACCGCTGAAGTATCAACCATCGTAGGGATAACCTGTTGAGCCCCTATATATCTGGGCATACAGCCTTGCATGCTCTCCTTGTTAATATAAATAGTGAAATTAGCTCCGAGGATCGCCATTTTTTTGTAAAATGGACCCGTCTTTAACAACCTCTAGACAGACAACTGGATCTTCTAGAATCGGGCTCCTGACCAGGTTTATTGGAACAATTGTAGGGCAACATAAACCACTGTTCACACTGGAACAAAAATAAATCCTGATGGAGCTAACTGAAAGTCCAAAGAGAATTTAGATGGATCTTTGAATTAAACTTGCTGAAACCAAATGGCTTGAAGGTCTATTTTGTGGTCTCCCCAAAAATGATATAATTAAGGATATAACTGCTGCATTAGGCTTAGACACTTGGTGTTGACAGTGTCCAGGTTGTTATAAATATGCACAAGTGATGTAATCTAAAATTATTTTTTTTTCTTTTCTTTGTAGATTTTCAAGCTTTTTGTCATGGTGCCACGAAAAATGCAGAACAGCCGCACTTTACGCCTGGGTCCGCAATCTTTTTTGCCATTATGCCATTTTTATTTTATTGTCATTATGTCATTTTTATTTTTCACCTGAGGTTTAACATGTCGATACAGTGTGGTGCCATATTATACATCGCAGTATCTTTTTGACTTTGTTCTATAGGTACTTGAATATATGTATACATATACCCCAATGAATGGTACATGAATGTTAGGGAGCCTTGGGACACTTCTCCCACAAAATAGTGGTGTCCTGGTTACAGACTTCAATGTCCAGTGGGGGGGTTCAATCACCCCAGTGGACAAGGAGCGTTGTGATACAGGGGGTGCTTTATTGCATCTCATGTTTCACATCCAGGTACACCAAAATGGGGAGATTGCTGTGTTCTGGCCCCATGACTGTATCATTCCAAATGTAACTGTATGTATGGGGGGTATTCAGAAGTTACCTAATCTCCCAATGTTCACACTCTTAGTTTGAGCATTGGAACATATACTTTATAACTTTGCCAGTAGTAGTACATATACACTGCCCATACATAAGATGGCGCCCACAGCTTCTAAATTACTAATAGTCATGCGCATGAGAATGCCATTGATTGGCTGTGCATCGTAACAATTCTGAGACTAGACTCCTGATATGGGAGCCTAGCAATCAGTCATTGCCGTCAGCGTTAGCTGGGACTCCGGGATTGCGGACAATGGCGGCGTACACGAGGTTAGTAGCGTGGTTGGCACCATGACAACTAATGGATTTTAATATCTTACACCTGTACACTGTCACTTAGGACACTGAATGTTGCACTTGTCTAGCCGATCTGAATGTGAACTGTATAGGATCGGCTCATACAGTAATGTGCCAAATGCATGTCATGAGCACTGGTAGCACTGTATATGAATATTATATTGTATATTACAAGTTTTATGCTTTGTTTATCACTTTAGCACAATTAGTGACATCATAATAGAAATAATGTGTGGTGATGTCACTGATTGGGGGAAGTGTGTATTTAAACCCCTTTTGTATCATTTGTATGCACTTGAAAATGGCGGTGAGAGATCGCCAAAAAGTTGTAATCCACATCATGGAATAAATTCACGTTTTTTTGGGCTTTACTACTGTGGTGTGCTGCCTTCATCCTTTACTTATATATTATGTGTATGTAAACTTCTGGTTACAACTGTGTGTGTATGTGTTATATATAATTTTCCATAGCATTCCTTCCTTACACACCATGCATATGCTGCTACAGCATTCACTTTGCTTTATTACGTTCACATTTATATTGCGCATGTGATAAGGTGGAATCTGTACCATGTATTTGCTATGAAAGTGTTTGGGCCATGTATGCACTGCAAAAGTTGGTACCATTTATACCATATAGTTTAGTCCAGTTAAGTTCTTAGGCAAGGTGGTTATAGGAGTCTTGCCTAATCTACAGGCAAACTGTCTTCGCAAGACCATCATCAACAACGGTCTGTCATGTCTTCAGGTTCCTGCGTATCACTTATGTAACAGTTGTTGTTTTGCCTCTGAATGGCAGGGACATGGGATAGCACTGTATATATGCCAGGGGGGGCAGACTCAACGATCATAAAGTGATGCTATGCAGAATGTAAAGGTGGGTTTGCTTCTATTGATCGCTCACTTTATCTCCATATAGGTAATTTGGCTGTGCCCGGTGCCCATCTGCTGCCTCAGATCTGCCCTCATCTTGGTGATTCAGCCATTCCAGGCTGTCCCCCTGTAACTCTGAGTGAACTCCAAATCCTCATCTCAAACCGGGATAAGTCTCCTCCAGCCAAGATGGACCCCCTTACCTGCCCCCTCTGTCCCAATGACTTCAAGATGCCGAGTGAGCTAAAGGAACATTTCAGAAGCCACCCGCCTCCCCCACAGGAGCTCCGGTGCTGGCAG
>NW_026610087.1:10000-36538 GCF_029499605.1 Hyla sarda | reverse complement strand
TGTTAGCTCATCTGGGGGAAGAACATTTAAAAGTTAGTGGTCCAGGAAAAAAAATCTTTATTAAATCTTCAATAAAAAGGCCATAATGGGACAGCAGAAAACACATGGCACAGAAAAGACTCCCGAAACCAAACTAGTGTAGTTCATAATATTGTCTGTACCCGTGTGTGACGGTGGTCTCACAATTCTTCTGTGATTTTCTCCCCAATATTTATTTTTAACAGCATACAAAAGGACTTGGGTCTCAGGTTTTCCCAGGTTGCAGTGTGTCGAGACCTGACATCACTAGTCAGGTGATCAGAGGGAGCCTGTCCTGCTTCAATGGGTGGAGTGACTGCTGGGTGGGAGAGAAATCATTTGTAGGAAATGGATGCAATTCCTCATTTGTGTTTCAATGGGTGGGAGGGATGAATGTAACTTCACACTTACAAACATGGAACTATGGGATGTGTAGTTTTAAGAGACCGAACTCCAACCCAGTTCATAAAAGGATAGCCTGGCTGGTATGTACTAAAATCACCTTATGGTGGATAACCCCATTTAAAGCCATTCTACTGCTTAGGCCATGTGGCTATGTAGTATTAAGCAAATTAAATCCACATTATTTCATTCATGGATGCGCATATGATCACCACCTCCTTTACTCCTGTACCGTGCTGCTGTGCGAATGTCATATTTTTTGGAGCCTTTTTTTTTTTTTTTTTTTTTTTTTTTTTTTTTTTTTTAAAGCTTCTGGATTTTTCTGTTCTCTTGCCCTTATAGCTCAGCCTAATGTTGCCCTGAGGCACCAGGACAGCTCCACCCAATAGCATTGCACCCACACAGACCACAGGGGTTTAGCTGTAGAAGGGGATATCACTCTGTGACACAATGTTGTTACATTTTGTGTTTTAAGCTTCTAATATATAGTACAAACCCTTCTCTCTTGTTCTTTTTTATTTAGGTGGCATAGAAAATGGTGAGGCACATCTGTATAAAACCCACATGTGCCCAGAGTGTAAGAGATGCTTCAAGAAAAGGACTCACTTAGCCGACCACCTCCATCTCCACTTCCCTGACCCCAATCTTCAATGCCCAAACTGCCGCAAGTTCTTCACCAGTCGCAATAAGCTGAAGATCCACATGATGAGAGAGGCCGGGGAGAAGGCCCATAGCTGCCCTCTGTGTGACTACAGCGCTGTAGAGAAGAACGCCCTCAATCGTCATATGGCGAGCATCCATGAGGGGGTATCCAACTTCTACTCAGAAACCTACTCCTGTCCAGCATGCCAGGAAACCTTTAACCTAAGCCAGGCTCTGAAGGATCACATGAAGGGCCACAAGACAGAGCAGAAGATGCGGTGCCTGGAGCAAGGTTGTGACCAAGCTCCGTCCGATCGCAAAGACTTCCTCCGACATTTAAAGGAGTCTCACGGGTTCCAGGCTGTGGAGTGCCGCTACCATGCTTGCTCTTTACTCTTCAAGAGCCGTGAAGAGATGGAACTTCACCGTAAGAACCACTACGCCTTCCACTGCCAGGACTGTGACTTTGTGTGCTCCAACAAACACCTTTTTTCGTAAGCACAAAAAGCGCGGTCATCCGGGCAAAGAGGAGCTGGAGTGCCGCTTCTGCCCCTACAAAAGCTTCAACCCAGTGGAGTTTGCTGACCATGTTGGCAAGATGCATGCCAACGAAAAGATCCACCGTTGTGGAGACTGCGACTTTGCCACTGCACACAAGAGGGTCCTGATGCGTCATAAGCTGCTGCACACAGGTAACACCTTTTATGGAGATGTTCTGTGGGTTACGTAGGCAGTGATTAAATGTTAGTTATTCCAAGGAACTGCACTATAAGCTAACTTTGTATGTAGCTGCTATGCAGACCCATGTATCTCCATGGTAACGGACTACAAACAAACCCTGTGCAGTCTGATCCTACAGTCACTCTTCTTACTGACCAGCAAAAAATAGGAACAGCTGAATGGAAATATGGCAGCACAATCTGAGATCTTCCCTGAGACATAGAATGTAATGTCCTATTTCTTCATTCTTAGGGGAGAAGCCTCACAAGTGCAGCCGCTGCGACTTCATGTGCAGGGACATCAGCTACCTCTCCAAACACATGCTGACCCACTGCCCCGACAAGAACTACATGTGCACAGAATGCGGATACATCACCAAATGGAAACATTACCTGAGCGTACACATGCGCAAACACAGCGGAGACTTCAGGTAAGTGTGTGACGCCTCGTACACATCTACATTGTGATGAGAGGAGTAAGTAGTCTGACAGCAGCCAAATAACCAACCTTGAGACTTTTCCCAAATCGTCTCCACGACAGCCACTCTGAGATCAACTCCACGTGGTAGGGACAGGCAAACTACCGAGTGGTTAAATCCCCTTCCCGTCCTCTCCTCATCAGTGTTTTTTCAGGAGGCTGTGGTTTCCTGCGGAGATGAGGAGCTTCTTCCCAGGGCTCGGTGGACTCTGGGAACCTACTGTTGGTTTCTTTTGCCTTCTTCCGTTTACCTGGTCTGCTGTGTGGAGCGTCCGGACAGGTGAGCATGGAGGAGGACCAGATCGAAGCAGGAGGCTCTCATTCTGGTCCTACCTGTCTGTGATAGCCTTGGGTGTTGGGAGCATCCTTGTCCAGGGCTGCAGCCTAGTTACTTAAGAACGCGCACAAGCACTTCCGGCAGTGGCGGCCATTGTAGTGGCGTCAGTTACAGTTTTTGCTGTTACTCCTTATGGCCAAGATACTTGTGCTTGACATTACTTTCACCACTTCAGTGAAGGGATTCGGCAAGTACTTCAGCTAAACCGAAGCAGAAACCTAAATGTTTGATGTGTTATAAGGAATTTCCTGTTTCTGCGTCAAAGTCCTTATAAAAACCGTGTATTGGCCCTGTGGTCCCCACACTTAGTCTGTGGTTCATACTGAAATACATTCCGCTTTAACTTCTTTTGCACAGTCTCCTGCACCTACCCTCTCCTGCAACTAGTGTGACTACCACTCAGGTTGTTAAAGAAAGAAACCGTTCTTGTTTTCTTGACTCTTATGAGCAGATCGCCCAGAAATAGAGGAAGACCAATGTGTAGAAAATCCTCCAGGAGGAGGACAACTCTTCGCTTATTCTGAGGAGATTGTAGTAATAAATCTTTACGTACTATGTTAACCCTTGAGGTACAAGAAGCTAAATCTATCCAGGATGAGCTGTTTGGGGGCTGGGAGATGGGGGGGGGGGGGGGGGAAACGTGTATATTTCCAGTTCACGCTAACCTGCATAAGATCATAAAGGATGAATAGTCTAAGCCAGAGAAGAATGCCTACATTCCCGAAGGTCTGGAGACATTTCCTTTTAGGTATATGACCCCAGGTGTCAGTGTCACTAAAGTGGACATCTCAGATGCTAAAGTGGCCAAATGTACCTTTCTGTTAAAGAGAACTTGGGAAGCAGCTGCTTCCTTACCAAAACCAAATATGGCCTTCACCTGTGTGGCTAGGACCCTAGGAGTTTAGTTTGACCAATTAGAATTTAATCTTCAGTCTGATATTCCCAAAGAGCAGATTTTAGAGTCTCTCACTCACTAATTTCTTGTCTGATGCTTCAGCTAAATAAAGTTTATTGGCCTCTACCGCCATTTTATCGAATAGCACTAGATGTGTACTTAGTCTGGAGACATGGCATCCAGGAAAAAGCTTTGCTCCCTTCCATTTCATGATCAGTTTGTATTTGGTCCTGACCTGGACACTATTTTAGAAAAAAACAGCAGACTAGAAGAAAAATGTTTCCCTTCAGACAAGGTCCAAGCTATAAAAATCTCCTTTTTGTCTCCTTGTTCACCAGATTAGTCCTTCAGGGGAAAGTCGGGTCATTGGTCACATATAAAGGGGGCAGAGGCAAAAATCTCCTCCTTCTTAACCCCAGTCAGACTTCCTCTAACCCTAAACTGTGACGCCAGGCCTGTCATGGCAAGGCTTTCCCATTTTGCCCCAGTTTTTGAATTCTCAGGGATATCAGATTGAGTGGTCATCCCTCCAAGGTTTGTCATCACTGAGCAGATTCTGAGGGTCCAGAAGTTGATTCTCAAGGGGATTCAGGATCTTCTCAGCCTAGATGCTGTTCGGGAAGTTCCTCTCCATCAGATGGACCTAGGTCTTTAGGTCTTTCCCCTCGTACCCTCAGAGTACAGGTGTCGGTCCTTTTGGGGGCTCTTTATCAGGTTAAATTGGCTGATAATTTGCTGGTCCCTAGATTTATCAAGGCTACAGGTAGACTCAGACCGAAGGTCCTAAATCTGTGTCCCCGGTGGAATTTAAACCTGGTTCTAGGAACTCTCCCATCACAACCTTTTGGAACCATTAAACTCTGTCTCGGATGAATTCCTGACCCTTAATACCATATTTCTAGTTGTTCTAACAGTTGTGATATTCAGGCCCTTTCCACCCAGGAGTCTTAGATGACAAAATCCTATTTAACCCCCTTAAGGACACAGGACGTACATGTAGGCCCTGCACCCGCTCCCCTTCTATGACACCTGCTAAGGAGTGAACTATGCGACATATCGCGGAGGTCCCAGCGCTGATAACTGATCAATGTTGTGCTATGGCAGGCTGTAGCAATGGAGCACTCATAACACTGATCAATGCTGTGGTATGTCAGGTTGTAGTAATGGAGCTCCGATAGCATTGATCAGTGCTATTGGCACTCCATTACTACAGCCTGCCATAGAACAGCATTGATCAGTGTTGTGCTATCGCAGGCTATAGTATTGGGCTTCGATAACACTGATTAATGCTATGGGAGGCTGTAGTAATTAAGCACTGGCAACACTAACAATGCTGTTCTATGGCAGGCTGTAGTAATGGAGCGCTGATAAGTGGGGTGTTCTGCCCCTGTGAAGCTGGCAGGACTGTGGAATTTTTAATTCCGCCCAAGCAATTTAAATTAATTAGCCCCCCCCATAAAAGGCCTCCTCCCCTAGGCCATATCGCTTAATAACAAGTAACAATAAAGGTTAGGGCGGCAAATTTGTGTGCTGCTGTTAGGACTAAGGGAAAACAAATTTATGTTAAAAATTAACGCTTCCCTTACGTCCTAACCAGCAGCACAAGTGGGGACTTAGCGAGTAAGAACACAAATAGGGAGGGACTACGGCAGAGTGGCACTTAGGATTGACTGCCCAAAGGCCAACTCTTCGGATCGTTTGGCATTAACCCTGTAATGACTCAAAAAAGTATTGTGGGTGCTCCAAGAAGCAGCAGCACAAATCTGTTCCAGGGGAACAGACCTTTTCTCAGCAAAAGTAGAGACTGCCCTAGTGGAATGGGCAGTGACAAAGGCAGGAGGAGTTAGCTCCTGGACTATGAAGGTCTCTCGGATTGCCTCCTTAATCCACCTGCTTAGGGTAGGTTTAGAGGCTTTCAAACCCTTGTTCTTTCCAGAAAAAGAAACAAGGAGGTGTTCCGACCTCCTGAATTCTCCAGTTCTTGAGATATAGACTCTGAGAGCTCTAGAGATGTCCAGAGTGTGGTCAACCGCTTCTTCAGGAGAGGATGGATTAGGAAGTAGAACTGGAAGTGAAATGACCTGGTTGGTATTGGAGAAAGTCTGAACCTTAGGAAGGAAGGTAGGTAAAAACCTCAACAGGACTCTGTCCTGTAGAAAAACAGTATAAGGCTCGAAAGCCAAAAGGGCCTGAAGCTCACCCACTCTCTTGGCTGAGGTTATGGCCAATAAAAAAGGGACTTTAAGGGACAAATACCTAAAGTCTACTTCTTCCAGAGGTTCAAAGGGGGGGATGCATAACCCCCTGAGAACAGTGGTTAAATCCCAGCTGGGAATAGGTCTGAGAACTGTAGGCTTGTCTTTCAGCCCCTTTGAGGACTCTTCTAACCAGGGATTCTTGTGACAGAGACCTGCCTAGGAAGACAGAGAGTGCTGTGACTTGAACCTTTAAGGTGGATGGGCTAAGACCCTTGTCAAGGCCATCCTGGAGAAAACGCAGTATTGCAGAAAGAGGAGGATCTGAGGTAACTACCTCTTTCGTTGCACACCATTGAAGGAAAATCTTCTTTATCCTGGAGTAAACCTTGTTTGTAGACTCTGCTCTAGAGTGTGCAATAGTTCTCAAGACCTCCGCAGGAAGCCCACTCCTTTAGTAGGGTCCTGTCAATCTCCAGGCTGTCAGATTGAGTCTCCTCAGATCTAGGCAGGAGCCTGTGTTGTGAGACACAAGGTTCTGCACATGGGGAAGCCTCCAATAACACCCCTGACTCATCCTCATGAGTTGGGTGAACCAAGACCTCTTCGGCCAGAATGGGATGATGGCAATCACTGAGGTCTGGTCTTGCCTGACTTTCATCAATACCCTGGGTATCATGGAAAGTGGAGGGAATATGTAGGCCAGCCTGAACCTCCATGGGATGGACAGAGCGTCTATCGCCACCGGATTGTCCTCCTTGTAAAGGGAACAAAACTTGCTCACCTTGGCATTCAGCCGGGTTGCCATGAGGTCTATTTCTGGTTTACCCCACTTCAGGGTTATCCTCCCTGAAGATCTTCTCGTTGAGGGACCATTCTCCCTGGACTGCAAGCCCGCGACTTAGACGATCTGCCACTACGTTGAGATCCCCCTTGATGTGGACTGCAACAATGTGGGATAGGTTGAGCTCTGCCCACGATAGAATAAGTCCGGTCTCCTTGAGGAGCACTTGGGACTTTGTGCCACCCTGTCTGTTGATATAAGCCACTACGGTGGTTGGTCTGACCAGACTCTTATTGCTTTCCCTAAGATATGGGGAGCAAAGTGGAGGAGCGCTAGACGAACTGCTCTTAGTTCTCTCATGTTGGATGAGAGTAACCTTTCCTGAGGGGTCCAGGTACCCTGAACCGGATTGTCGTCCAGATGGGCTCCTCACCCTAGAAGGGAGGCGTCCGTGGTCAGAGTGATCCACAGAGGTTGAGTCAAGGACTTCCCATCTGTAAGGTTCGTCCACCACCTGAGAGAGGCACGGACTTCGGACGACAGGGTGCACCTTTTGTCCAACCCACTGGGGTTGCGATTTTAGGCAGTCAAGACCTGATCTTGGAGAGGTCGGAGGTGCCACAGGGCCCAGGGGACTGCCTCTGCAGACGCTGACATGTGGCCCGACATCTTCATTAGAGTTCTGATGGGCACTCTGCGAGGTGCCGACAAAAACTCTGCGGCTCTTATGACGCGCTCTCTCCTTTCTGGGGTGAGAGACAGCGTCATCTGAGAGGAGTCTAGGACAACCCCCAGGAACCTTCTTGAGGTAGATGGAACGATCTCGGACTTTTCCCAATTTATGAGCCACCCGAGGCGTTGAAGAAAATCTAGGGTCAGCTGAAGATGAGCTTGAAGAATGTCTAGAGTAGCGGCTTTTAAAAGCCAGTCGTCTAGATAAGGAACAATCTCTAGGCCTTTTAGTCTTAGAGCAGAGACCACTGGAGCCACCACCATTGTGAAGGTGTGGGGAGCGGAGGTAATGCCAAACGGTAGAACAGCAAATTGGAAATGCCTTACCATACCTTTTATGAACTTCTTGTGGGCAGGAAATATAGGGACATGAAGGTATGCATCCTTCAAGTCTATAGTGACCATGAGATCTTGTGGGTTCAGGATACTGACCATCGAACGAATGGTTTCCATTCTGAACCGCCTTTTCCTTATAAATCGGTTTAGGTAGCGCAGGTCTATTATCATGCGCCAGTCGCCATTTGGTTTGGGAACCAAAAATATCGGGGAGTATACGCCAGATCCTCTTTGATCTGGGGGAACTTCTTCCAAAGCTTGCTTTTCCAAGTATTGGAGAACTGAGGTTTCTATGACAGCCTGTTTTGGCTGAGGAAGTAACTTTGTTAAAACAAACTTCCTTGAGGGAGGGGAGATAAATTCTATCCTGTACCCCGACTGAATAACCTTCAGAACCCATCCATGCATCCAGGTTGTAAGGAATAAACTTAAACGTCCTCCTACTGGAGGAGGATGGGCAGATAGATTCTCTGCAAAAAACACTTGAGGGGAAGGGAGAGGGAAAACGTTGGTGGATGTCAGAAGAGAGTCATAGCTCGGCCTTCCGGTCTTTACCGCGGCCGCGACCTTCACCACGTTTTTGGGAGGACTGACGTCTCTGGGATCTAGAAGGGCCCTGGGACTTCCCTCTCTGGCTCTACCTTTACCCCGAAAGGCCTGAACAGGAAGGCATTTACCCTTTTTGTCAGCATAACCTTCCATTATGCGATCCAGTTCAGAACCAAATAGCCAAGTAGGCTCGAAGGGCATCCCACACAAGTTAAACTTGGAGGTGTTGTCCGCTACCCAAGGGCGTAACCACAAGGGACGTCTGCTAGCGGAAGCGAGTGCCATGGACTTGGCAGCTAGCTTAAGGTGTTGCTGGGAGGCCTTGCAGAGGAAGTCTATACCAAGGAGGAGTGTCTTGAAGCTGTCCAAGATGTCTTCCCTGGGGACAGTGTTGTCAATCTCGGTTTGTATGTGCTCCACGTGCTCCTTCACAAAGTCAGACACTTCTCCCGAGGCAATAGCCACAGAGGCAGACGTTGATGCTGCTGAATATGTGCGTCTGAGAAGGGAATCCACCTTCCTATCAAGCGGGTCCTGGAGGTTGCTTCCATCATCCGCGGGAACCAAGACTCTCTTGGACAATTTACCGCCATATCGACCTTAGGAGGTGGCATCCAGGAATCAGATTCCTCGTCCGAGAGAGGGTACATCAACTTGAAGGTGCGAGTGACAAGCGCAGGTTTATCTGGGTGCTTCCATTCAGCCTTCATCATCTTTTTGCGTGCATCATTCACCTTGAAAACCCAAGGTTCTCTAGAGGTGGATGCAGAGGCTTCCCCTTGGTCAACATCCTGGTCCCTTGACCGGATGGACCTAAGTAATCTCTGCGTCTTTACCGCAGGAAAAAGAGGCGGAAACATCTTCACCTCAACAGGCTGTTCAGACTGTACAGATGATCTCTGGTCTAATACATCGACCGACATAACGGATTCTTCCGCCACAGAAGGAGGAGTGGATTCAGTTCTAGCTCTTTTGGGTACAAGAGCACTCTTAATTTCAGAGATGGAATTTCCCATAAACTCCTTCATCCAGATGAACATGTCCTGGACAGTAGGTTCAGCTGGATTAGCGGGTGGACGGCAACCTGGACACCTGTTATATTCATAAGCGTCCGGAAGCGGAGTGCCGCAGTTGGCGCAAGTTAAATGGCGTTTTTGGTGCTGGCCTTGCAACCACCAGAGTGTGGGTCACTAGAGGAAGGAGTAGACCTGACTATGGAAAGGAATAAAATAAGTTAGGGATAATAAAGAAAAATATTATCGCCCTAGCGCCAAATAGCGGGAGAGATACCTAATGCAGAAGGAGCTCTAACCACTAATGCTAGGCTAGTGAATAGGTCTAGCTAAGATGGCAGCAGAGACCGAATGAAGGTCTCGGCTGTCTTTATGTGGAAAGGGACCCGGAAGTCCCGCCCCCTTCAGAAAAAGAACAGCCTACAATAGGCTGAAACACACGGAAGGGAATTTTAATAAAAATTATCCACTGAGCCCTTCCCTAAATAGGAAAGGGCTCACGCCTGAATCTTCACATAAATATGTGCTTTAGAAGCAGCGCAAAGCGCTGAAGAAAAGTGAGGCCGGGACCGGAAGTCGTCAGATGACGTACTTGCGGTCCACGGCCCGCACAGTGTAATGGAGGCGCGGAGGAAACGAGCGCGCGGCGGGACACTTGGGACGCCGGACGGGTAAGAAAATACCTGTGGCGGCATCACCGGATCCCTCTAGCAACAGAAAATAGTCAAAACAAATTGTTTTAAAGATTAACCAGGCCGGTGGCCCAGATAATATAAAAAGAAAAAAAAAAACAGGGGGCAGTTGGAAAAAGGTACTGCGCCCCAAAAATATCTCCCCAAAATACAGGGGAGTCGTCCAGGCAGGCTCCAAAGGAGCCTGCACCGTCCTGCTGTCCTTACACAGGACAGAAAAAAAAGCGATATGGCCTAGGGGAGGAGGCCTTTTATGGGGGGGCTAATTAATTTAAATTGCTTGGGCGGAATTAAAAATTCCACCGTCCTGCCAGCTTCACAGGGGCAGAACACCCCACTTGTGCTGCTGTTAGGACGTAAGGGAACACTTTTTTTTTTCCAGTGTATGCAATCTAACGATTACATAAGACAAAAGACTTGGCACTCAAAGTTGCAGTTTAGGTGATTTATTTCATATGCAATCCACAAGGTAAATAGATAATGTTTCGGTCAACCATTGACCTTCATCAGATCAAGGATTGCTGCAGAGTTTAGAGACGTCGGCCTAAAGCCGTGAAGCTTGATGCGACAGCCGTCGCTGTATGAGTTTTGATACTAGATACAGAAGAATAATGGCCTGGGTCCTTCTGATGGAGAGGAACTTGCCCAATATCATCTAGGCTGAGAAGATCTTGAATATCCTTGAGAATCAACTTCTGGACCCTCAGAATCTGCTGATAACAACTTGATCTGATATCCCTGAGATATGACCCACACTATCCAGAGAATTCCCAAACTAAGGCAAAGCCTTACCCTGACAGGCCTGGGGTCGCAGTTTAGCGTAGGGGAGGTCTGACTGTGGTTAAGGAGATTATTTTAATCGTATGAACCGACAAAATGAAGATAAGGGGTCATTGTTACAGAAAAGTGCACTGTGAAGAAGCAGAATCCCCCAAAATTTACAAGCTTTCAATTTTGCCCCACAAATAATTTTTTTGGGTTTCTCCATCGATTTTGTAGTGAAATGATTGATGTCATTACAAAGTAATATTGGTGGTGCAAAAAAAAGCCCTCGTGTGTCTGTAGGTGAAAAATGTATTGCGTTATGATTTTTAGAAGGTGAAGAGGGGAAAAAACGAAAGTGCAAAAATGCAAAAAAAAAAAAAAAAAAAGTGTTTTTGGGTTGTCTTCCTTTCCCAGATCTTAGAATATTTTTGTTTCGTCATTCTGGTCCAATCCTAAAAGTGACCAGGAGCGATCCTACAGCCTTTTAGATGTTAGGAGAGCAGTTCTGCAGTATATAGATACAACATGTCTGTGGAAGAAGGATAACCATCTCTTTTTATGGTTCGCCGTCCCTAATAGAGGTAGGAAGGTCTCTAGGAGTTCCATAGCGGGATGGATTAGGGCAGCGATTACTGAGGCCTGTATAGCCAAAGGCAAATCTCCTCCTCCAGATGAAAGGCCACTCAATGAGAGCAGGGGTGTCTGTGAAACAGGGACATCGGCACAGCCAGGGGTATTGGTGAAGCAGGGGCGATGGCACAGCCAGGGGTATTGGTGAAGCAGGGGCGATATCACAGCCAGGGACGTCAGTACAGCCTTTGGTGGTAGGTGGAGCAGATATTTAAAACTGCTGCCTGGAAGAATTTACAGACTTTTTCTAAGCATTATAGAGTGGACATTATGTCTATTGAGGATATGGCCTCTGGAAGCGCAGTCCTTAGTGCAGTTGTCCCTCCGTAATCTGTATCTTGGCTATTTCTTGGTGCTGTCATGGAGACGATTGGGGAATTGTACTCACAGATCATTCCTTTTCTGGGAGTCTCCACAGCCGCACCCATTCATACTACCCTTTTGGTTTCATTGATGTTCTTTGTAAATACCCCAGTGTGATGGGATCGGGGGGGGGGGTTTAACCTCTGTGTTTCTCCTGTCGCCGAATTGATCTTATGGGAGCTGACCTGTAGACTCCCAAAAAAGGAATGATCGGTATAATTCCCCTGGTATGCATACGCCCCACGTCCTTAAGGACTCGGGATGCAGGGCGTATGCATACGCCCGGCGTCCTGAAGAGGTTTATTATATTTATATTTGGCGCATTTGAGTCGCGCTTGCGCTTAAGAAAATGTTTCTGCTATGTTCGTCTGTAAGCAAAAATAAATAAATTATCTTACAAAAGTCAATTTCAGTTTTCACTTTCAGTGTTAATAAATCCGCTACCACTGCAATGTCTCACAAAAAGTCATGAACCACTTAAGATCACACTTCCCTTGGAGAGCAAAAAGTCACAAAACCAAAGCAAAAATAAATGACTTCAAATCACACTTACCAAAGACAACAATGATAAATCTCCAATGTGTACATTACCGATCCTGTTATATATTCCAGAGCTGTACTCTCTATTCTGCTGGTGAGATCACTGTGTACATACATTACATTACTTATCCTGTACTGATCCTGAGTTATATCCTGTATTATACTCCAGAGCTGTACTCACTATTCTGCTGGTGAGATCACTGTGTACATACATTACTTATCCTGTACTGACCCTGAGTTATATCCTGTATTATACTCCAGAGCTGTACTCACTATTCTGCTGGTGAGGTCACTGTGTACATACATTACATTACTTATCCTGTACTGATCCTGAGTTATATCCTGTATTATACTCCAGAGCTGTACTCTCTATTCTGCTGGTGAGATCACTGTGTACATACATTACATTACTTATCCTGTACTGATCCTGAGTTATATCCTGTATTACACTCCAGAGCTGTACTCAATATTCTGCTGGTGAGATCACTGTGTACATACATTACATTACTTATCCTGTACTGATCCTGAGTTATATCCTGTATTATACCCCAGAGCTGTAATCACTATTCTGCTGGTGAGGTCACTGTGTACATACATTACATTACTTATCCTGTACTGATCCTGAGTTATATCCTGTATTACACTCCAGAGCTGTACTCACTATTCTGCTGGTGAGATCACTGTGTACATACATTACACCACTTATCCTGTACTGATCCTGAGCTATATCCTGTATTATACTCCAGAGCTGCACTCATTATTCTGCTGGTGAGGTCACTCTGTCAATACATTATATTACTCATCATCCCAAACAGAACCTGGATTCCTCACAAAGGCGACACTGTTCTAATCGATAGCCGTCCAGGTTTCTAATGGCTATGAATATGGTAATTCATATATATATATGGGGGGGGGGGGGGGTAGTAATGAATAGATATAAGAAGGTGTAATGAATTGATGTCCCCAAAGTCTAATAGTGCCCCCCTCAGATTTTGCAGCCTTAAAGTAAAGATTCTAGTTCCTCTGTTGTTCCTCCTAGACTCTGGTCCATGTAGCATTTCCTTCCAACCTGAGGCCCCTTTGACAAGGGGCTGCTGCCCCCAGGGGTTAAACACTGAAGCCTCCATCTAATGGCGTGTTTCTTTACATTGTGTTTTCTCTGTTCTCAGGTACCGCTGCAGCCAGTGCTCATATCGCTGTCACCGCGCGGACCAGCTCAGCAGCCATAAGCTCCGGCACCAGGGGAAGACTCTCATCTGTGAGATTTGTGGATTTGGGTGCAAGCGAAAGACTGAGCTTCAAAAACACATGCAAGTGAAGCATTGCCAGTCGCCCCAGATCGCCTTATACCAATGCCAGCACTGCCCCTACCAAACCAAGTACAAACAGGCGCTACGCAACCACGAGAATGGCAGGCACACAAAGCAGCGGGAGTTTCGCTGTGCCCTCTGCTCCTTCCGTACCTTCAGTAATACCAGCCTCTTCTTCCACAAGTGTAAGTCCCATGGGTACGTCCCCGGAGATCAGGACTGGTTGGAGCGCTATGCCAGCAAACAACAGGAGAATAATAGTGTGGATTTGCCATTTCCTTATGAAGTGGAGGCAGCAGCCCTGATGAGAAGACTTTCCTCTGCTACAATACAGTCTGCGACCAGCAACCCAGCAGAGGTGGAGGTGGCCGGCAGCGATCTCACTTCTGAATGCATGCAGGTTGATGTTCTAGCTGAACCACCTGGAGATGCTGAGATTTCGGGGGCCGATGAGACTTTACTGGCAGCCATTACCCTAGAGCCAGTTGAGTCCTGCAGTGTAGAAATGGAGGACTTCCCATTGAGACTGGAGCTCTCTGAATCTAATGACCTCTTGGCCAAAGAGTCTTCTGTAGAGACTTTAGTTGCTTGTGAAGATCCTCTTCCAACCAGAAGTGAAATTCTTGGCTTCCCCGAATCAATGGCTGTAGAGGAGCATGTAAACTGTGCTCAGGATTACGAGGAAGAGGCTGATCCGCACCTGGTCGATGATCAGGAGAAGGGTGAAAATGCTGTCAGTGTAACGGAGCAATACAACAAAGACCCGATCATCTGCGAAGGCGAGGAGCTCCCAGGTCATGTGACTGCCAATCTGGAACTCCAGCCAGGAGATGTCTCCATAGAAGTGCAGGAGTCCTGGGCAGATGTCGTAAAGGGAGGAGTTCAGCTGACCATAGTTTGTGAATCCAGCGACCTTCATGAAAGCCATATCCAAGAAGTGGAAGCCATAACTGTTCCTGTTGATGACAGAGATGATGATGAAAGCAGTAAGCCTGAGTCCATTCTGAAAGCGTTGAGGAAGCGGGACAAGGAGCAAGCGGAAGCACTTGTACTGGAAGGAAGAGTCCAGATGCTGGTGGTCCAGTCCAGTGCCAAGGTTTACAAATGTGAAAAGTGTTCCTACATCACAAAGAAGAAAGGAAGCATTATCCAGCACGCCAAGATGGGCTGCCACCTGCGCCGATCTTCTCTTGTGTGTAAGGAGTGTGGAGCCAGCTTTAAGCAGCAAAGGGGGCTTAATACTCATGTTCTCAAGAGGTGCCCAATGAGGCTTAAGAAGAAAACCGCTTGTGTGAACACTGCCATGACAGTGGAGGTATCTGGCCAGCATATGGGTAGGCTTTTCGCAGATGGCCCTGCAGACATAAGTCCTGTGCAGGAATCCTTAAAACCAGATGACCATTTATCCCTGGGTCAGAGTTTAATAAATCCTGGAGAAACTAGTGAAGACATCTCCTCCCCTTCGGGTGACTCCATGATCTCTGCTGGTGACAAATACCGAATCCAAGGAGGAAAGTTTCACTGCATATTGTGTTCCTACTCCTGCTCCAGAGAATGCACCATAACTTGTCATGTAACCCAGACCTGCCGGGAGATACAGAGGGTTCCTTGTCCAATAGGTCGACATTCTGAGGCAATCTTACGAAAACGGCAGGAAAAGCACATAGAGAGACAGAACACCCAAGAATTGGGACACCTGCCCTGGAGCTCTTTGGTTGAAACCCCTCAAAATCCAAGGCAAGAGGTGAAAGAAAATGAAGGCATTGGCAAAGCCTTGTGCAACTCAACCAGCACCCTTAGACTTTCTTGCCCTTCCTGTGCCTTTACTTGTTCCCAGGAACGAGCCATGAAAACCCACAAGAAGAAAGGATGTTTAAAGCCCGGTGAGCTCCAATGCCCTTTGTGCTCTTTTCGGTGCATATCACCGGGCGCTTTAACACGTCATCGAGAGCTGCACCAGAAATATTCTCAGACCAGAGTCCAGCTGCAGTGCAAGCAATGTGACTTCACCTGCAAACAGCCACGTTGCATGAAACAGCATGTGCGTATTCGCCACGAAGGAGTCAAGCCTCACCGGTGTCAATATTGTGACTTCAGCACCACCAGACGTTACCGACTAGAAGCCCACGAGTCTCTCCATACTGGAGTCGGTCGGATATCTTGTAATTCCTGTAGCAGGACCTTCGGCACAAACTCTAAACTGAGGCTACACCAAAGGAGAGTCCATGAGAAGACACCCACTCACTTTTGCCAGCTCTGTGACTACAGTGGCTATAGTCAGAATGACGTTGCGCGGCACATGGGCAGTTGCCACAGCGGTGAAGCCATATTCCCCTGCGCTGTTTGTCAAGCGAGTTTCAGCTCTGAGGCTGCATTAAAGCAGCACAGTCTGAGGAAACACAAAGAAAAAGCCACTCATGAATGTTCCCAGTGCCAGTTCTCCTGCCACAGCCAGGCCACCCTGAGATGCCATGTGCAGAAGCAGCACCCCCACTTGGAATGCACGGTTTGCAAGAAGACATTCTCTCGCAGGGAGGACATGGAGGATCATCGGAAAAGCCATTTTGCTCACCACTGCCAGCAATGCCAGTTTGCAGCTAAAGACAGACAGCAGCTTATCAATCACTATGCAGAGGAGCACGAAAGCACGCAGCCAGGGGGAGAGATGGATGGGGGGCCCCTATGCTGTCCATTCTGCTCTTTCTCCTGTCAACATCAACTAGTGTATGACCATCATGTCAAGGGCCACGGGGCCACAAGTGTCTACAAGTGCTCGAACTGTGAATATAGCACCAGAAATAAGCAGAAGATCACGTGGCATAGCCGAATCCACACTGGTGAAAAGCCGTATAAATGTCACCTCTGCCCGTACGCTTGCGCAGACCCCTCGCGGCTTAAAGTAAGTTGTAGAAGCCTACAGTCAAAATCAGTTGGGAAGTCCTGTTAGACATTTGCACAGCTCCTTTCTATTTTTTTTATAGAGGGTATAAGTGTAATAGTTGGGGGTCTATTCCCCTTAGCTCTCCCATAGATTCTGCAGGGCAGGGATGGTTGCCTGAGGCACTCTGTCTGAATGTGATGAATGATAAACCAAATGTTCTCTTTCTTGTAGTATCACATGCGCATCCACAAAGACGAAAAGAATTACCTGTGTCCAGAATGTGGCTACAAATGCAAGTGGGTCAACCAGCTGAAATATCACATGACCAAGCACACCGGTAAGAGGTGCAGTAATCCCCGGCATCGTCCGCCATTGTATCGTTCTCTTACAGTTTCGTGCTCTATGGGGCCGTGGGAAGTAGAAGGACCAGAAAGGCCCTTCCATTGGGTTCCCCTCACAAGGATATGAATACTTTCTCTTTTTTTTAATTCAGATAAAAAATGTCCTATTGTTTTGTGGTTACAGCTCCTATGAAGTGGTATGTGTCTCCATGGTTACAGACTTACAAACAAGCTTTGTATAGTCTGATCCTGCTGTTAAGTGTCCGTCAATCCCTAACCCAAAGTCGGCAAAGGGGGAATGACTACAGGGTGGAGACACAGGTCTGTGTAAGAGCTGTATACAACAGACAAGTAAACCAGATGAAAGGTGTCCTATCCTCCAGAGGGTGCGGTCAGAATGATCTCCATGGGTGAGACGAGCTAAATAGAAGGGTAGAGAAGATGGAGAAATGTCTGGGGGCTCGAGTATCCTGTATTGGGTGGTTTGTCCTGTACCGACTGTAGCTTGTGCTTGGGAGTTCTCTAGGGGTTTGAGCTCAAGTGTCCTGTATCTGGTGGAGCAGGTGTCAGTGTGTTCTGTACCTGATAGAGCTCGGGTGTGGTGGAGCAGGTGCTGGGGTGTCCTGTACTGGATGCGGTGGGGACTCGTATGTCCGGTTGTGAGTGAAGTGGATGCTTGGGTGTAATGTATAAGATGGAGTGGGTGCTATGGCTGTGTAACACCTTAGATGCTGTAGTCAATGGCGCTTGGGCACTTAAAGTGGTGCTCCGATGGAAAACTTTTTTTTTATAAATCAACTGGTGCCGGAAAGTTAAACAGATTTGTAAATGACTTCTATTAAAACATCTTTACCCTTCCAGTACTTTTTAGCAGCTGTATGCTACAGAGGAAATTCTTTTTTGTCCACAGTGCTCTCTGCTGGCACCTTTTGGATTTTCTCTTTCTCTGGACAGTTCCTGATATGGGCATCAGGTGTCAGCAGAGAGCACTGTGGACAAGACAAACAGCGGCTAAAAAGTACTGGAAGGGTATTTACAAGTCATTTACAAATTTGTTTAACTTTCTGGCACCAGTTGATTTAAAAATAAATGTTTTCCACTGGAGTACCCCTTTAAGTTTCTTAGGTAGATACTGGGCTCCCCCTATCTTCAGTTCCCCATAGCAGGGGGGTTGGGGGATGTTATGGCAGCCAGGGTCCTAACAATGATCCCCAAGTCTGACAGGCAGAGGACTCACCGTACAGAAGTAGCTGAAGAATAGAGGTAGAATTATTTATTTAAGTCCCATCATCATCCTTAAATATGTTTTAATCAATAAAGTATGAAAAAATCTCAAGTAAAATTATTTAAAAAAAATCTTTTTCCTACCTCAATGCAGATTTATGGGGAAAACATGAAAATTATAAAGAAAAAATCTCCAATATTCTTCTTTCCTCATCCGTACAGTCCTGACTGGCAGAATTCTGTGGTTTTCCTGCTGGAAGAATTGTCCTTTTTATGTCTATTTTATGTTCCCTTCTCCCAAAGAATAAAGTAGAAAGCGATGATCTGTTCCCCAGAGTGATAACAATGCAATCCGCAACGCCTACTCCCAGAAATAAGCAGGCACCCTGCCAACGAGAAAAGGGGGTTAAGATGGCGGCGTTCAGATCTGCATAGCGTCTGAGTCTCATGTGTTTCTGTATCTCTAGGCCTGAAACCGTATCGGTGCGAGGAATGCGACTATTGCACCAACAGAGCTGACGCCCTCCGTGTGCATCGGGAGACCCGCCACCGAGATGTGCGCTCCTTCATCTGCGAACAGTGTGGAAAGGCATTTAAGACTCGCTTCCTGCTTAAAACTCATCTGAAAAAACACAGCGAGGAAAAACCGTACGTCTGCAACGTGTGCCAGCGCGGCTTCCGCTGGCCCGCAGGCCTGCGCCATCACTACCTCACCCACACCAACCAGCAGCCTTTCTTCTGCCATTACTGCTCGTACCGCGCCAAACAAAAGTTCCAGGTAGTAAAACATCTGCAGCGGCATCACCCAAACACCCCGGACCTGATGAAGGGTGTGGGGAAGGAGCCATATTTGTTCTCTGTCCAGGGGCATGACGCCACATTTCAGCAGACTCCAGAATGTGATGGCAGACAGCAGCCTTGACCGCGGACAGCGCCGTTTTCTGGGGCGTGTTCACATTATGTCTCCAAAATACATTAGGGGACGTTCCAACCTTCGGCTGCAACCATTGGCTGCTCTATGTAGGGGCAGGTGTATTCACACGTCGGCTGCAGAAATCCTAACAGCATGGCCACCGGGGACCGGTCTGGATCCGTCTGCAGGTTATAGACAAAGACCCCCGAGTCACCACATTGCTGGTTCATTGTCTATACAGAGCATGTACGGTCTGGAATGATTGAAGTGTCCAGTGTTTGGTAGAAAGACTACATCTCCCAGAATGCATTGCAGAGTGCTGCTTTGGATGTGGTAGAGCTGAATTCTGCTGACGCAGTTCATACAATGAGCTCTAAATGAATAAAAACCTGTTTTACTATTCACACTATGGCACTAAAAGTTGTCGTTTTTACTCTGTGATGATGATGAGACTGCTGAGAAGTGATCTCTACAGAACAGGAATGAGTCAATAGTGTGAGGCTCAGACAGGTAACGCATATATACAGTGGGGATCAAAAGTTTGGGCCCCCAGGTAAAACATTTTATTAATGTGTAAAGAAGCCAAGGAAAGATGGAAAAATCTCCAAAAGGATCAGATTACAGATTAGACCTTCTTGGAAATAAAATGTAACTTTTGGTGACATATTATAAGAAGGTCTAATCTGTAATTTGATGCCTTTTGGAGATCTCTCCATCTTTCCTTGGCTTCTTTATGCACATTAATACAAATTTTTACCTGGGCGGCCCAAACTTTTCATCCTCACAGGATCCACCATTGACTATAGACTCCTGTTCTGTAGAAATCACTTCTGAGCATTCTCCTCATAATCACAGACAGGTAACACCTATATATAGATAACACAGATCCACCATTCACGATAGGTATAAGGCTATCCTTATAGATCTCAACCTGGAGGAGCTAACCACTTTGACATTTAAGAGGAGGAGCCCCCTACAGTCCGCGCTCATTATAGTTATTATACGACACAGCGCTTTGTTCTGCCATTTTACAATAATACTTGGAGGCGTGGTCTAATGTTTATTATTTTGGTGGATTCATACAACATTCCGCCATTAGGCTACAATGAGATAATAGGGGGTCCTGTAATGGTCTCTCTATAAGCCAAAGCATAACATATAATGACTTAATAAATATCCATCACAATGTTGAGGCCCCAGCTTCAAACAATTGTCTTTACTCCAGGGGCCCAATAACTAGAGATGAGCGAACTTACAGTAAATTCGATTCGTCACGAACTTCTCGGCAGTTGATGACTTTTCCTGCATAAATTAGTTCAGCTTTACGGTGCTCCTGTGGGCTGGAAAAGGTGGATATAGTCCTAGGAGACTCTTTCCTAGGAATGTATCCACCTTTTCCAGTCCACCGGAGCACCAGAAAGCTGAACTAATTTACGCAGGATAAGTCATCAACTGCCGAGCCGAGAAGTTTGTGATGAATCGAAGTTACTGTAATTTCGCTCATCTCCTAGAAAGAGTTTAACCAGATAAGCCCAATAATGGAATGGCCTGGTTCTAGTGGTAACACTGCTAATGGGGCACTACGCGGCCTGGTTATAGCGGTAACACTATTCATGGGGCACCACATTTCCTGGTTATAGCGGTAACACTGTTCATTGGCCACTATGTGGCTGTGTTATATCGGTAACACTTCATGGGGCACCACGCGGCCTGGTTATAGCGGTAACACTGTTCATTGGCCACTATGCGACCAGGTTATAGCGGTAACACTGTTCATGGGGCACCACGTGGCCTGGTTATAGCGGTAACACTTCATGGGGCACCACGTGGCCTGGTTATAGCGGTAACACTTCATGGGGCACCACAGCCTGGTTATAGCGGTAACACTTCATGGGGCACCACAGCCTGGTTATAGCGGTAACACTATTCATGGGGCACCACATTTCCTGGTTATAGCGGTAACACTGTTCATTGGCCACTATGCGACCAGGTTATAGCGGTAACACTTCATGGGGCACCACAGCCTGGTTATAGTGGTAACACTTCATGGGGCACCACGTGGCCTGGTTATAGCGGTAACACTTCATGGGGCACCACGTGGCCTGGTTATAGCGGTAACACTTCATGGGGCACCACAGCCTGGTTATAGCGGTAACACTGTTCATGGGGCACCACAGCCTGGTTATAGCGGTAACACTTCATGGGGCACCACGTGGCCTGGTTATAGTGGTAACACTTCATGGGGCACCACGTGGCCTGGTTATAGCGGTAACTGTTCATGGGGCACCACGCGGCCTGGTTATAGCGGTAACACTTCATGGGGCACCACGCGGCCTGGTTATAGCGGTAACACTTCATGGGGCACCACGCGGCCTGGTTATAGCGGTAACACTGTCTTCGTAGATTCAGCACCATAATAACCTTTACATAGAATAGTAAGAAATATCTACCTCTACATTAAATATGTGAAAAATTACACAATATACAAGTGTATATACAAACTAACATTCTGGGAAGGGGGAGTGCAAAATATAGCGTAACAGCATTAAGGCGGAGCTTCAGCAGTGTCGCTGCACACACAGAAGGATGACCAGTGGCAGCCATGTCCATTAATCTTCGGCATTTTGCGCTGGATTAGCCAGGTCGGTTATACGGATGTAAACAAACAGTGTGGCGGGTGGGATTTTGGTGCCATCCTTGGAAAGGAGATGAATATGGCGGTAACCTGAAAAAAAACAAATATATTGTATCTGAACTGCTTTGCTGTGAAATGGTGGCCATGATAGCACAGTAGTCTGAAGATGTCCCAATGACATGATTGGGAAACTTTACAGAGTGTGCTCTGTGACCTATGCAGCGATCACTCTACAAGGAGGGGGAGGCTGAGCACCCATTGTCATCTCTATCTACAAAGGAGGGGGAGGCTGAGCTTTGTCGGTGAGGAGCCCCCGAGTTATAGGGACTGCAGGAGTTTCTAGCCCAATACAATGAGAACTAACACCTTGGGAGCCATAATCCACCCCCCAGGAATATAAAAAATAATAATCCTGGAGCTGACCCCATACACAGGAGGTCATGATGTAAGGGGTTAGTCCCCGTGGTCTCATTGGTGGGAGGTGACGGGGGGGGGGGGGGGGGTGGGGGTCCAGGGCTATAAGATGCCCCGTGACTTGTATTGTCCATACGTTATGGCGTCCGCCACGCTCACTCACCTGGTTTGATGCTCTTGAATGGGAGCGTGTACTGACCAATGAAATCATTCCTTGACGTCATGTCATAATCTTCAACTAGGAACCGGACCAGCGCCAATTCGGGGACGTAGATCTTGAATTGCAATGTCTCGTACCACATAGGGTTAAATCCTGTAGATAGGACAGATAATGGTGAAGGTCACACGACCGGGTGAGAGGATCTGCAGCCTGAATATCACCAGGAGCCCAGAACATCAGCAACGTGGAAAACCCCAGGGATCAACTACTAGAAATGGTGAATATAGCGAGGAGTGATCTGTACGTGTAGTGCACCAGTCCTGGGACAATCATCTGCGGGAGTCATTCCTGGAACAATCATCTGCAGGAGTCAGTCCTGGAACATCAGTCAGGAGTCTGGAGGGAGGAGGACGACGACAGAGGAGTCTGGAGGGAGGAGGAGGACTTCAGAGGAGTCTGGTGGGAGGAGGAGGACGACAGAGGAGTCTGGAGGGAGGAGGAGGAGGAGGACGACAGAGGAGGAGGAGTACGACAGAGGAGTCTGGAGGGAGGAGGAGGACAACAGAGGAGTCTGGAGGGAGGAGGAGGACGACAGAGGAGTCTGGAGGGAGGAGGAGGACGACAGAGGAGTCTGGATGCAGAAGGAGGAGGATGACAAAGGAGTCTGGAGGGAGGAGGACGACGAGAGAGGAGTCTGGAGGGAGGAGGAGGACTTCAGAGGAGTCTGGAGGGAGGAGGAGGACGACAGAGGAGGAGGAGGACGACAGAGGAGTCTGGAGGGAGGAGGAGGACGACAGAGGAGTCTGGAGGGAGGAGGAGGACTTCAGAGGAGTCTGGTGGGAGGAGGAGGACGACAGAGGAGTCTGGAGGGAGGAGGAGGAGGAGGACGACAGAGGAGGAGGAGTACGACAGAGGAGTCTGGAGGGAGGAGGAGGACAACAGAGGAGTCTGGAGGGAGGAGGAGGACGACAGAGGAGTCTGGAGGGAGGAGGAGGACGACAGAGGAGTCTGGATGCAGAAGGAGGAGGATGACAAAGGAGTCTGGAGGGAGGAGGACGACGAGAGAGGAGTCTGGAGGGAGGAGGAGGACGACAGAGGAGGAGGAGGACGACAGAGGAGTCTGGAGGGAGGAGGAGGACGACAGAGGAGTCTGGAGGGAGGAGGAGGACGACAGAGGAGTCTGGAGGGAGGAGGAGGACTTCAGAAGAGTCTGGAGGGAGGAGGAGGACAACAGAGGAGTCTGGAGGGAGGAGGAGGACGACAGAGGAGTCTGGATGCAGAAGGAGGAGGATGACAAAGGAGGGAGGAGGAGGACTTCAGAGGAGTCTGGAGGGAGGAGGAGGAGGACGACAGAGGAGGAGGAGTCTGGAGGGAGGAGGAGGACGACAGAGGAGTCTGGAGGGAGGAGGAGGAGGACAGAGGAGTCTGGAGGGAGGAGGAGGAGGACAGAGGAGTCTGGAGGGAGGAGGAGGACGACAGAGGAGTCTGGATGCAGAAGGAGGAGGATGACAAAGGAGGGAGGAGGAGGACTTCAGAGGAGTCTGGAGGGAGGAGGAGGAGGACGACAGAGGAGGAGGAGTCTGGAGGGAGGAGGAGGACGACAGAGGAGTCTGGAGGGAGGAGGAGGAGGACAGAGGAGTCTGGAGGGAGGAGGAGGAGGACAGAGGAGTCTGGAGGGAGGAGGAGGACGACAGAGGAGTCTGGATGCAGAAGGAGGAGGATGACAAAGGAGGGAGGAGGAGGACTTCAGAGGAGTCTGGAGGGAGGAGGAGGAGGACGACAGAGGAGGAGGAGTCTGGAGGGAGGAGGAGGACGACAGAGGAGTCTGGAGGGAGGAGGAGGAGGACAGAGGAGTCTGGAGGGAGGAGGAGGAGGACAGAGGAGTCTGGAGGGAGGAGGAGGAGGACAGAGGAGTCTGGAGGGAGGAAGAGGAGGACAGAGGAGTCTGGAGGAGGAAGACAGAGGAGTCTGGAGGGAGGAAGAGGAGGACAGAGGAGTCTGGAGGGAGGAGGAGGACAGAGGAGTCTGGAGGGAGGAGGAGGAAGACAGAGGAGTCTGGAGGGAGAAGGAGGAGGAGGACAGAGGAGTCTGGAGGGAGAAGGAGGAGGACGACAGAGGAGTCTGGATGCAGAAGGAGGAGGATGACAAAGGAGGGAGGAGGAGGACTTCAGAGGAGTCTGGAGGGAGGAGGAGGAGGACGACAGAGGAGGAGGAGTCTGGAGGGAGGAGGAGGACGACAGAGGAGTCTGGAGGGAGGAGGAGGAGGACAGAGGAGTCTGGAGGGAGGAGGAGGAGGACAGAGGAGTCTGGAGGGAGGAGGAGGAGGACAGAGGAGTCTGGAGGGAGGAAGAGGAGGACAGAGGAGTCTGGAGGAGGAAGACAGAGGAGTCTGGAGGGAGGAAGAGGAGGACAGAGGAGTCTGGAGGGAGGAGGAGGACAGAGGAGTCTGGAGGGAGGAGGAGGAAGACAGAGGAGTCTGGAGGGAGAAGGAGGAGGAAGACAGAGGAGTCTGGAGGGAGAAGGAGGAGGACGACAGAGGAGTCTGGAGGGGGAGGAGGACGACAGAGGAGTCTGGAGGGGGAGGAGGAGGACGACAGAGGAGTCTGGAGGGATGAGGAGGAGGACGACAGGGGAGTCTGGAGGGAGGAGGAGGAGAGGGAGGAGGACGACAGAGGAGTCTGGAGGGAGGAGGAGGAGGACAGAGAAGTCTGGAGGGAGGAGGACAGAGGAGTCTGGAGGGAGGAGGAGGAAGACAGAGGAGTCTGGAGGGAGGAGGAGGAAGACAGAGGAGTCTGGAGGGAAGAGGAGGACAGAGGAGTCTGGAGGGAGGAGGAAGACAGAGGAGTCTGGAGGGAGGAGGAGGAAGACAGAGGAGTCTGGAGGGAAGAGGAGGACAGAGGAGTCTGAAGGGAGGAGGAGGAAGACAGAGGGGTCTGGAGGGAGGAGGAGGACTTCAGAAGAGTCTGGAGGGAGGAGGAGGACAACAGAGGAGTCTGGAGGGAGGAGGAGGACGACAGAGGAGTCTGGATGCAGAAGGAGGAGGATGACAAAGGAGGGAGGAGGAGGACTTCAGAGGAGTCTGGAGGGAGGAGGAGGAGGACGACAGAGGAGGAGGAGTCTGGAGGGAGGAGGAGGACGACAGAGGAGTCTGGAGGGAGGAGGAGGAGGACAGAGGAGTCTGGAGGGAGGAGGAGGAGGACAGAGGAGTCTGGAGGGAGGAGGAGGACGACAGAGGAGTCTGGATGCAGAAGGAGGAGGATGACAAAGGAGGGAGGAGGAGGACTTCAGAGGAGTCTGGAGGGAGGAGGAGGAGGACGACAGAGGAGGAGGAGTCTGGAGGGAGGAGGAGGACGACAGAGGAGTCTGGAGGGAGGAGGAGGAGGACAGAGGAGTCTGGAGGGAGGAGGAGGAGGACAGAGGAGTCTGGAGGGAGGAGGAGGACGACAGAGGAGTCTGGATGCAGAAGGAGGAGGATGACAAAGGAGGGAGGAGGAGGACTTCAGAGGAGTCTGGAGGGAGGAGGAGGAGGACGACAGAGGAGGAGGAGTCTGGAGGGAGGAGGAGGACGACAGAGGAGTCTGGAGGGAGGAGGAGGAGGACAGAGGAGTCTGGAGGGAGGAGGAGGAGGACAGAGGAGTCTGGAGGGAGGAGGAGGAGGACAGAGGAGTCTGGAGGGAGGAAGAGGAGGACAGAGGAGTCTGGAGGAGGAAGACAGAGGAGTCTGGAGGGAGGAAGAGGAGGACAGAGGAGTCTGGAGGGAGGAGGAGGACAGAGGAGTCTGGAGGGAGGAGGAGGAAGACAGAGGAGTCTGGAGGGAGAAGGAGGAGGAGGACAGAGGAGTCTGGAGGGAGAAGGAGGAGGACGACAGAGGAGTCTGGATGCAGAAGGAGGAGGATGACAAAGGAGGGAGGAGGAGGACTTCAGAGGAGTCTGGAGGGAGGAGGAGGAGGACGACAGAGGAGGAGGAGTCTGGAGGGAGGAGGAGGACGACAGAGGAGTCTGGAGGGAGGAGGAGGAGGACAGAGGAGTCTGGAGGGAGGAGGAGGAGGACAGAGGAGTCTGGAGGGAGGAGGAGGAGGACAGAGGAGTCTGGAGGGAGGAAGAGGAGGACAGAGGAGTCTGGAGGAGGAAGACAGAGGAGTCTGGAGGGAGGAAGAGGAGGACAGAGGAGTCTGGAGGGAGGAGGAGGACAGAGGAGTCTGGAGGGAGGAGGAGGAAGACAGAGGAGTCTGGAGGGAGAAGGAGGAGGAAGACAGAGGAGTCTGGAGGGAGAAGGAGGAGGACGACAGAGGAGTCTGGAGGGGGAGGAGGACGACAGAGGAGTCTGGAGGGGGAGGAGGAGGACGACAGAGGAGTCTGGAGGGATGAGGAGGAGGACGACAGGGGAGTCTGGAGGGAGGAGGAGGAGAGGGAGGAGGACGACAGAGGAGTCTGGAGGGAGGAGGAGGAGGACAGAGAAGTCTGGAGGGAGGAGGACAGAGGAGTCTGGAGGGAGGAGGAGGAAGACAGAGGAGTCTGGAGGGAGGAGGAGGAAGACAGAGGAGTCTGGAGGGAAGAGGAGGACAGAGGA
>NW_026610087.1:0-2500 GCF_029499605.1 Hyla sarda | reverse complement strand
TATATATTGATCTCCTCTCCTCTGTATATATATATAGATCTCCTCTCCTCAGTATATATATATATATATATATATATAGATCTCCTCTCCTCTGTATATATATATATATAGATCTCCTCTCCTCTGTATATATATATATATATTGCAGTAACACAGGTTTATTCCCTTTGTGTATATTATATATATATATATATATATATATATATATATATATATATATATATTGTGCTGCCTTCGCAATGTATTTTACATGCTTGGCACTCAGCAGGGTCTGTTCCTTTAAGACCCTCCATTTTCTTGAAGCCTAGAGGCGGGCCTTGTCTCTAAAGCCTAGGGCTAGCTCCGGCACGTCTCATTCATTCCAGCTCCAGCCACCACAGTGACCAGATCCACAGGACTTCTTAAAGCTAATACAGACTGCAAATCTGATAAATACCAAAGCCTGTGAGTGCGGAATTGTTAGTTATCTTGTGTAGAGAGATGCTCGGCATTGTAGATAGAGAATGTGTTTTCAGTGTGTAGTAAGTGAGCACATGTTAGACCCTATCTATGTATTAGCTATGTATAATGTAAGGCACTTGAATAGCCATGCTTATATCTGTCTTTCATATGTTTGTTTTACAGTTTTACCACTTTCATTATATCTCAGTAAAGATTACATCAGTTAAGCAACCAGCGCGTCTTTCCTTGAGATTCGGTATAAACTTGATGTGAAGCTGTGTCCACGAGACAGCGGAGACATTATAGTAAAAAGGCTTTTAAAACGTTATAAGAAGCAGTTAATCAGCTTTGAATCGTCCGCAGCAGTAAAAAAGACTCATAAATCCTGTGCCCTGCAGTCTGTGTCGGAGTTAGGGCGCGAAGCACTAGAAAGTGAAACTAATTCTCTCACGTGCTATAACACCGCTGTGCTGTGTCCAGTCATCATCATTATCTGCGCTGCCAGCTAAAGCAAGATGCAGAACCCAGAGAACAGCACTCTAACAGTTAACCCTCAATGCTCCTATAAAGAGGAAGACACCTTGCCAAGAAGTAGATCTAGGTGCACAACATTGTCTAGAGCGTCCAGTCAAACAAATCTAACTTCGGTTAGCGCCGATGCATCAAGATTTAAACGCCATAGTTCTAGACACTCAAGCACCACCAGCCTGTCATCCGCTAGCGCCATAGCAACTAAGGCAAGAGCGAAAGCAGAGGCAGCTTGTTCAATGGCGTCCTATGCAAAGCAGGAAGCTGAATTGATGAAAGAACAAGCTGAAGTGCAAGCATCTTTACACTTACTGCAACAGCAGAAAAACGCTGCAGCAGCCTTAGCCGAGGCAGAAGTTCTCACAAGGGCTGCCGAAGCTCAGTTCGCTGACATAGAAACCCAGATGTCACCCCTCAGCGCAAGCCAACGTACCCGTGAGTACATACAGTCACAAGCAACCATGTACACTGACCAGCAGTTCAATTATGCACCAAGACCATCAATAAGCAACTTTGATACTATGCAACACTGCAAGACTGAATCAGAACCTCAGGGTAGGAAGTCAAGTGGTCGCATGCTCAGAGACCAATCTGCCAACCTGACAAGAGTGCAAACGGATGCTGATTTACTCCCTTCTCAAGCAAATACAAGACTGGATTATAGCAGAAAGACTTACAATAGAGGAGAACAAAGCAGACTTAGTCAAGTACCTCATCAGCCTTACCAGCCGCAGCCATACCCTGAGTTTACACCCAGGAAGTATTCACCAGATGCAGCAAGAGCTACAGAGGTAGCAAGATTCCTGATGCGCCGTGAGATAGTGAGCGCTGGTCTCATGAAATTCGACGACCGCCCAGAAAACTACTGGACCTGGAAGTCATCTTTCCTAAGCGGTACCCAAGACTTAGATCTGACAGACAGAGAAAAGCTTGATCTGCTCGTCAAATGGCTAGGACCAGAGTCCACTGAGCAAGCCCAAAGAATCAGATCAGTACATGTTCATGACGCAGCAGCAGGACTTGCAATGGTGTGGAGGAGACTAGAACACTGCTATGGGTCACCTGAAGTGATTGAAGATGCTCTTCTGAAGAGGATAGAAAAATATCCAAGAATGACAAACAAAGACAATCAAAAGCTGAGAGGGTTTGGGGACCTACTCTTAGAAATAGAAGCCGCTAAGTCTAGTGGATATCTGCCAGGTCTCTCATACTTAGATACAGCACGTGGAGTTGATCCCATAATCGAGAAACTTCCTTTCAACTTGCAGGAAAGGTGGGTCAGTCAAGCATCAAGATACAAGAAAGAACATCGAGTCGCATTTCCACCATTTGCCTTCCTTGCTGAATTCATCGTAGACCAAGCTGATACATGCAATGATCCAAGCTTTGCTTTCCTGAACAAGAGAACTGCAAGCTCCCCAAAGGTAGAGCAAAAACATCCAACGCCTTACAAAGAACGCAGAGCAACAGTTTCTGTACGGAAGACAGAAGTCTCGCCTGAGTCTGCAGTCAATCAGGAAGACAACACAAG
>NW_026610086.1:0-19000 GCF_029499605.1 Hyla sarda | reverse complement strand
CAGCAAGCCAGGGCAGCCATCGGCTGTCCGGGCTTGCTGGGAGTTGTAGTTTTGAAACCTCCGGAGGTCCGCAGGTTGAAGACCACTGCGGCCTTCAACATCATCCAGCCCCCTCTCACCCCCTTTAGTTCTGAGTACTCACCTCCGCTCGGCGCTGGTCCGGTCCTGCAGGGCTGTCCGGTGAGGAGGTGGTCCGGTGAGGAGGTGGTCCGGGCTGCTATCTTCACCGGGGAGGCCTCTTCTAAGCGCTTCGGGCCCGGCCTCAGAATAGTCACGTTGCCTTGACAATGACGCAGATGCGTCGTTGTCTAGGCAACGGCTCTATTCCGGGCCGGAAGCGCGGAGAAGAGGCGCCCCCGGTGAAGATAGCAGCCCGGACCACCTCCTCACCGGACCACCTCCTTACCGGACAGCCCTGCAGGACCGGACCAGCGCCGAGCGGAGGTGAGTACTCAGAACTAAAGGGGGTGAGAGGGGGCTGGATGATGTTGAAGGCCGCAGTGGTCTTCAACCTGCGGACCTCCGGAGGTTTCAAAACTACAACTCCCAGCAAGCCCGGACAGCCGATGGCTGCCCGGGCTTGCTGGGAGTTGTAGTTTTGAAACCTCTGGAGGTCCGCATGTTGAAGGCCGCAGTGGTCTTCAACATGCGGACCTCCGGAGGTTTCAAAACTACAACTCCCAGCAAGCCCGGACAGCCGATGGCTGCCCGGGCTTGCTGGGAGTTGTAGTTTTGAAACCTCTGGAGGTCCGCAGGTTGAAGACCACTGAGGGCGAATGATGAGAAGAGGATGATGAAGGGGGGTGGGGATGATGAAGGGGGGGGGTGTGGGATGATTACAAGGGGATGATGAAGGGGGGATGTGTGGGATGATAAGGGGATGTGTGGGATGATGACAAGGGGATGATGAAGGGGGGATGTGTGGGATGATAAGGGGATGTGTGGGATGATGACAAGGGGATGATGAAGGGGGGATGTGTGGGATGATAAGGGGATGTGTGGGATGATGACAAGGGGATGATGAAGGGGGGATGTGTGGGATGATGACAAGGGGATGATGAAGGGGGGATGTGTGGGATAAGGGGATGTGTGGGATGATGACAAGGGGATGATGAAGGGGGGATGTGTGGGATGATAAGGGGATGATGAAGGGGGGATGTGTGGGATGATGACAAGGGGATGATGATGAGGATGTTAATGACGGGTCTGGATGATGACAGGGGGGGATGAGGTATTTCCCACCCTAGGCTTATACTCGAGTCAATAACTTTTCCTGGGATTTTGGGTTGAAATTAGGGGTCTCGGCTTATACTCGGGTCGGCTTATACTCGAGTATATACGGTAACTATATATTTTTATAATTCCGACATTTCTGCATGCGGCGATACCATATATGTTTATTTACACAGTTTTTGGATTTTTTTTTTAAGGAAAAAGGGGGGTGATTCAAGCATTTTTCACTTTTTTTTTTCCAATGTTATAGCTCCCATAGGGACCTATAACACTGCACACACTGATCTTTTACATTGATCAATGGTTTCTCATAGGAAACCATTGATCAATGATTCTGTCGCTTGACTGCTCATACCTGGATCTCAGGCACTGAGCAATCATTCGGCGTTCGGACAGTGATCAAGTTGAACGCTGCATCTAAAGGGTTAATAGCGCGCGAAACCACGATCAGTGCTGCTCGCTATTAGCCTCGGCTCCCGGCTGTTGTTAGGGGCCTGGCCCGACCCGCTATGACGCTGGGCCACGGCGTGGCCCCGCATTATAGAAAGGTGGTGGGCGGAGGGCGTATAGGTATGCCCTCCGTCCCCAACAGGTTAAAGGAGATCTTTAGTGCTTATAACTTATACCCCAACCTAAGGATAGGGGATGAGTTATAAATCGCGGGGGGGTCCGAGCACTGGGGCCCCCCGCGATCTCCTGTATGGGGCCGTGGCAATGAACAGGAAAGGGGGCATTCTGTTCCCGCATGACGCGGCAGCCAGCACGCCCTTCCATGACTCCCATAGAAATACATGGAGGGGCGTGCCCGCTGCCGCGTCAAGCGGGGACGGAACGCCCCCTTTCCTGTACATAACTGTGGCCCCGTACAGAAGATGGCGGGGGGCCCGATCGCTCGTACCCCCCCGTGATCTATAACTTATATCCTATCCTTAGGATGGGGGATAAGTTATAAGCACTACAGATCTTCTTTAAATGTGAGTGCAGGTGCAGTGACCATGCCGGCGTATAAGATGACTTGGCGTATAAGACGACCCCCAACTTTGCCGTGCTGGGAGTTGTAGTTTCACAACAGCTGGAGGCACCCTGGTTTTTAGTATACAGTATTAGTTTTTACTTGCTCTGGCCGGCCCCCGCCTGCAGCTACACACAGGAGCCGGCCCGGGCAGATAATCAGAAGTTTTCCTATCCCGGACCTCAATACCCGGCGTATAAGACGACCCCCGGCTTTTCAGAAGAAAATTTGGGGTTAAAAAGTCGTCTTATACGCCGGGATATACGGTATTTATATATTTTTAACCCCTTCAGGACAGGTTTTTTCATTTTTGCACTTAGTTTTTACCTCCTCACCTTCTTAAAATCATAACACTTTCAATTTTCTACATACACAGTCCTATAAGGGCTGTTTTTTTGTGCCACCTATTGTACTTTGTAATGACAACAATCATTTCACCACAAAATCTACGGCAAAACTAGGGGGGAAAAAAAAAAATCCATTCTGATTTTTTTTTTTTAGGGGGTTCAGATTCTACACAGTGCACTTTTCGGTAAAAATGACACCTTATATATATTCTGTAGATCCATACGATTAAATTGATACACAGCTTATTAAGGTTTGATTTTGTTTTACTTCTGTTAAAAAAAAATTATTACTTTTACACCAAAATTAGTACGTTTAAAATTGTCCTCTTCTGACCTCTATAACTTTTTTTTTATTTTTCCGTATACAGCAAACAATTAGCCCTCATACAGTTTAAAACATACTTATATTGTTCAAAAAGTTAGATATTTTTTTGAAGCAGTACAAAAAGAGTAAAGCGTTTACCCAAGCATTGACCCGCAGTATAAAAAGAACATGTCAGTGAATAAAAACGAAAACCCTCAAAAGTTGCCAAATTGTGGTTTTCTTTTCAATTTCCAGCCGTAAATAATATATATACATTTTTTTATAGTACCGTACATTTTATGTTACCGTACATTACAAAGTACAGTTGGTCGCAAAATAAACAACAACTCATATTGGTCTTTGGGTGGAAAATTAAAAGATTTATGGCTCTTAGAAGGGGAGGAGGAAAAAATGAAAATGTAAAAATGAAAATGTCCTTTGTCCTCAAGACCAAAAAGGGCTGTAACCCTGAAGGGGTTAAAACTGTAATCTTCAAATCCTTTGTAAACCCCCAGTATAACTGTACATAGTGTAAGTAAAGTACAGTACAGCCATTACAATGGATACACATACACGTGATGTCATCTGCTGTGACATCACACATCAAAGAGACTTTCTCCAGGGTAGAATCCAATCCCTAACACTTATTTCCTCGGTTCGGCGGGTGAACACGTTCTCCTACTAGACCTGCGCTTATTTTGCAAATTGAAGAGAATTTTGTCTATTTAGGCAAAAGGATCCTGTAGGGACGGCGACCATGAAGCTAAGAGGTAGGAATAATGAAAACTTCCTAAATTTCAGTTTATAAATGGATTTAACATGAATGTATTAGTGTAAAGTTAATATAGTAGAGTTCTGAATGCTTGGAGCGGGTGGTGGGGGTCATGACATCACAGCCACGCCCCCTCAATGTAAGTCTATGGGAGGGGGTGTGGCATGATGTCACGAGGGGCGTGGCTGTGACGTTACGACCCTGTCACCCAGTGTTCTGAACAAAGGCTAGGTGCTGCACAGAGATCACTGGGGTCCCAGCTGCGGGACCCCGGCGATCAGACATCTTATCCCCTATCCTTTACATAGGGGATAAGATGTCTAGGGGCAGAGTACCCTTTTAAGTCTCTTACAGCAATTGGGTAAAGGTTTACTCCTGTGAGATAAATGATTTTGTGTGAACACACACATATCTATATATATATATATATATATATATTCATAAATGAATGAATATAGGTCTAATATATTGTATGCTTTTGCTATTTTGCAGATATCCCAGTTCTCTCGGTGCCTGTCGTGTGTCTCATACATTACGTGACGAGTTTCCTTTGGCGGTATACTAACCTATATCATTATAAGGTCACTCCACCATATTATGAGATCCATAAAATACATGGGAAGAAGATTAAGCACCGTGGTCAGCGAGCAGATGTGGCTATTGACATGGCTTTAGGTGACAATTCAGACCCACATGAATCCAGGCACAGCGATCATGTGACAGTCACCATGGAGGATAACCAGATGGATTTACCAACAACCTCTGAAGATGCCTCGGAGCCCAAAGTGTCTTGGCTGCAGCGGACTTGGCAATATGCTAAAAGCAAACTGAAGTGGTCCAATTATGTATCCAATGTGTGGGTTGGAGCATGGGCCATGGCCAAGCGGACAGTAACCGGCATGATGACCACATTCAAGATGCCATTTTACTTCCTACATACACAGCTAAGAAGTATTACAGCAAAGGCCATTGACGATCAATGTGAACCAGTTTAACAAGATGCTGATTGGGTCACACAAGGTCTGCATATGGTTGGGGGTGGGGGTGGGGAGGAGCCCGAAATGCAGCCACCTCCACGTGGTGGGCTCTGGGTCACTTGATACATTAACAAGTGAGCGAGGAGCTGCATAATTCAAGGCACATTTCCCATATTGGACATACAGCTTGTAATAGAGACAGAAGGTATTGTCCACATGGATTTTGCACATAAGTGGGAAAACAAGCCCCCCTATTGGATGATTAAGGAATCAGAGATCTGTAGAAGGGGAGAGGTGGATTCCCAGGAATGGAGGATGACAATATAACTTTAGCATAATATCTCTGGATAAGTGGATATGGTAGAAACAATATCATTATTTTAATTACTATTATTATTATTATTAACCCCTTAACTCTTTGCGGACCCAGGGCGTATGGATACACCCTGGGTTTTTGATCGTTAAGTACCCAGGGCGTATACATACGCCCATGGGAATTTAAGTCCCCGCCGCGCACCGGTTGGGGACTGAACCGGGATGCCTGCTGAAATCATTCAGCAGGCATCCCATGCAACATGTCGCCAATTCTGGGTCATACGGGTCTATGGTGACCCGGAATATAAGGGGGATATCGGTTGTCCGAGACACCCACGATCCACCTGAAGGGATAGGAGTGAGGTGGCAGGGGTGCCACCCCTCCTATCCCTACTATTGGTCATCAAGAAGCGACAACCAATAGCAAATCGGGGGCGGGGGGTTAACTTTTCGTTTCCCTGTTCTGCCCACCCACAGTAGGCTGGGCAGAATGGGGAAACTGACAGGGACCGCCGCCAAAGTTTAATTACTCATGGGCGGCGGTAGCAGGCGGTAATCGATGGGGGTGATCGGCGGCAGAAGAGGAGAACGACGATGCGGCTCCTTGGATCCTACGGAAGCTGGTGAGTTGCCTGGCAACATCTGGAGGTCTACAGTCTGAGACCACTATACAGTGGTCTCTAAACTGGAGCCCTCCAGATGTTGCAAAACTACAACTCCTAGCATGCCTACACAGCAGTTTGCTGTCTGGGCATGCTGGGATATCTAGTTTTGCAACATCTGGAGGGCCTCAGTTTGGAGATCACTGTACAGCGATCTCTTAAACTGTGACCCTCCAGCTGTTGCAAAACTACAAATCCCAGCATGCCCTTTGGTGATCAGTACATGCTGGGAATCGTAGTTTTGCAAAAGCTGGAGGCACACTGTTTGGAAAGTACTGAGTCAGGTCACAGAACCTAACTGAAGATTTTCCAACCAGTGTGCCTCCAGCTATTGCTAAAGTACATCTCCCAGCATGCATGGTCTGTCAGTGCATGCTGGGAGTTGTAGTTTTGAAACAGCTGGAGGTTTGCCTCCCCATGTGATTGTACAGGGTACATTCACATGGGCGAGTTTACAGTGAATTTTCTGCTTCAAGTTTGAGCTGCGGCAAATTTTTCGCCACAGCCCAAACTCCTAGTGGGAAACTCAACGAAAACCTCCGCCAGTGCGAATGTACCCCAAAAACACTACACTACATAATAAAGGGTAAAACACTACATATACACCCCTTACACTGTCCCCCTCCCCCCAATAAAAATGAGAAACTTATCGTATGGCCGTGTTTCCAAAACAGAGCCTCCAGCTGCTGCAAAACAACAACTCCCAGCATTTCCGGACAGCCACTGACTGTCCAGGCATGTTGGGAGTTTAGCAACAGCTGGAGGCACCCTGTTTGGAATCACTGGCGTGGGGGTCTTTTTCTCCTTTTACCCCTTATGAATAGGAAAAGTTGGGGGTTACACTAGCCTGTTAGTGTAAAAAAAAAAAAAAAAAATGTTTACACGAACCTGCTGGTGTTGCCCCCTACTTTTTATTTTCACAAGCAGTAAAAGGAAAAAAAGACCCCCAAAATTTGTAATGCAATTTCTCCTGAGCACGGAAATACCCCATATGTGGCCGTAAAATTTTCTGCGGACGCACAGCAGGGCTCAGGAGTGAGAGCGCACTATGTACATTTGAGGTCTAATTTGGTGATTTGCACAGGGGTGGCTGATTTTACAGCGGCTCATTTTGGAAACTACACCCCTCACGGAACGTAACAAGGGGTACAGTGAGCCTTAACACCCCACAGGTGTTTGAAAATTTTTCATTAAATTTGGATGGGAAAATGAGAAAAAAAAAACTAAACATAATATGCTGGTGTTAACCTAAATTTTTCATTTTCACAAGGGAAAATATGAAAAAGCCCCCCAAAATTTGTAACCCCATTTCTTCTGAGTAAGAACATACCCCATATGTGGATGTAAAGTGCTCTGCGGGTGAACTACAATGCTCAGAAGAGAAGGAGCACCATTGGGCTTCTTAAAGATAAATTTTGTCCGGAATTGAAGGCCACGTGTGTTTACAAAGCCCCCACATGTGACCCTATTTTGGAAACTACACCCCTCACATAATGTAATAAGGGGTACAGTGAGCATTTACGCCCCACAGGTGTCTGACAGATTTTTGGAACAGTGGTCCTTGAAAATGAAAATTGTAATTTTTCATTTGCACAGCCTACTGTTCCAAAGATCTGTCAAACGCCAGTGGGGTGTAAATACTGGGTCTTCAATTTTCTCCTTAAACTTACAGCTATTCCTGTGAAACACCTAAAGGGTTAACAAACATTCTGAATATAATTTTGTACACTTTGATGGGTGCAATTTTTATAATGGGGTAATTTATGGGGTATTTCTAATATGAAGACCCCTCAAATCCACTTCAAATCTGAACTGGTCCCTGAAAAATTCTGATTTTGAAAATTTTGAGAAAAATTTGAAAATTGCTGCTGAACTTTGAAGCCCACTGATGTCTTCCAAAAGTAAAAAAAAAAAACATGTCAACTTTATGATGCAAACATGAAGAGATTGTATATGTGAATCAACATATAATTTATTTGGTATGTCTATTTTCCTCACAAGCAGAGAGCTTCAAGGTTAAAAAAAAAAGCAACATTTTCAAATTTTGGAATTTTTTACCAAGAAATGATGCAAGTATTGACGAAAACTTACCACTATGATAAAGTAGAATATGTCACGAAAAAACTATCTCGGAATCAACTTCATAAGTAAAAGCATTCCAGAGTTAGTAATGCTTAAAGTGACAGTGGTCAGATGTGCAAAAAATGCTCTGGTCCCATCCACCGTCCTCAGAAATAAAAAAAAGTATTAAAAACATACTATGCCGCACCATGAATATCCGTACTCTGGGGGCTTTTTTGCTCAATTTTGAGCCCACATTTTGTGACGTTGTCAGACCAGAGAAGTAGATTGTCGATATTACCGATCAGTATTAATTGATCGTCCTAATCAGCGAGTACTTGCCGCGTTAGATGAGCCGGCTCGTCCTGAAGCTAAACTGTCACAGCATGTAAACATGGAAACATGCTGTGACATTGAAGTGACTTCAGCTTTCATAGACAGCTGATCATCACAGACATCGTCCGCGGGTCTCCCCATGGCTGGCCTGGCCCCCTGATTGTTGTGATTGGTCAATCAATCCAGATTGACCAATCACAACAGAGGCAGTTGAAAAAAACTGCCTTTCACAGCTCCGATCTCCTCAGTGTAGGGAGATCTGTGAGGAGATTGGAGCTGTGTGAGCTCTGTGTGAAATAAAACATCAAACAGACCCCTATAACCCCCCCATACCCATCCTAGTGCTCCTGTCTAGGGGACATCAGCTGTCTTGGACATCTGATTGTCACCATGCAGTGATTTCTGTAAACTGTGAGCCTCCTTATGTTGCTAAACTACAACTCCCAGCATGCCCAGACAGCTGTTGGCTGTCAGGGCATGCTGGGATTTGTAGTTTTGCAACATCTGGAGGGCCACACTTTGGAGATCACTGTGCAATGATCTCTAAACTGAGGCCCTCCAGATGTTGCAAAACTACAACTCCCAGCATGCACGAACAGCAAACTGCTGACTTGTCATGCTGGAAGTTATAGTTGCGTGTGTGGTAAGTCTCAGGGGTAGGGGTAGTACAGTCAGAGATTTGCTTTGGTATATCAGGGGTTAATGTTAACCCTATAGTTGGTGACGCCAGGCTGAGGGCTTGTATGTTGAGATGACTCTCCGGCCTATCGCCGCCCTTCCCAGTAACGATAGGTGCATAAGAATAAAGACTGAAGGTCCACAGAGTCCTAGGGGCTCTGGCTATGGGGACCTAAAAACAGGTACCGTATAGGATGCGGTACCGGGACACCACACGCAGTGGCGTCTCCAGCTTTCAAATTTTGGGGGGGCACACTGGGGGCCAGGACAAAAGTAGGGGGGGGCAATTATAACAACACCACATTTATACATTGCACGTGCAAATTATATCCAAGCCAAGGGCAGCATCGGGGGACCATGAAGATCTCATTGACTTTAAAGGCAGCTTCAGCAGGTGTCTACGTGGAGAAGAAGTGACATGTCACTTATTTTTTGGCCAGTTCCCTGTCAAACATTAACATAAGTAATATATGTGTAGATAGAAGCGTGCTGGCACTACCTGTATTGTGTGGTTCACAAAAAATACGTTGGTCCTATAATCCGGACTCTAAAGTATCAGACAGCACAGGCTTGTAATATGGTGGTGCTCACGTAATATAGGTAAAGACAGTTCATCCAATCACAATGATGTAGAAAAATTACAGGCAGCTCACCAATCTTTTGCAAGACTTCATGCTTAAGGGTGCATTCCCACACGGCATATTTTGCTGCGTATTTGCTGCGTATTTGGTGCTGCGTATTTTCCTACCCATTGACTTCAACAGGGAAAATAAAATACGCAGCAGCAAATACGCCGTGTGGGAACGTACCCTTAATTCCAGGGTGTGCAGGCAAAGCGGCTCCATGACGCACCGGTGAGCTAGACGCTAGTGCGAACAATGACCTGTATACTGAGACTAATATTACAAATAATATCAGTATACAAGGAGGAATATTATCACCATACATATTACCATCATGCTGTAACTGACCAAATCCTGTATACTGAGACCAATATTACCAATAATACCAGCATACAGGGAGGAAATATTGTCATCATACATATTATGGTCATACTGTTACTGACACCAATATTACTGATAATACCAGTACAAAAAAATAAAAATGGTCAGCATCTCCAGACAAAAGGTGCTTACTGTTAGTTGTGAGCGTTACTAGCAAGAAACAAATGATACTGCCACACCATGACCACGACTACCATTGTGACTGACTAATGACCGACTAACACCAATTGACACTGTATAAAATTCATTTTACAAATACCAATACTCCCACATACACTGGCCTTATAGTGGTAGATACCAGCTGTACACATCACAGTGTGTATTATCCCTGTACTGTGACATCACTGTGTATATCATCCCTGTACTGTGACATCACTGTGTGTATTATCCCTGTACTGTGACATCACAGTGTGTATTATCCCTGTACTGTGACATCACTGTGTATTATCCCTGTACTGTGACATCACTGTGTATTATCCATGTGCTGTGACATCACTGTGTGTATTATCCCTGTACTGTGACATCACTGTGTATTATCCCTGTACTGTGACATCACTGTGTGTATTATCCCTGTACTGTGACATCACAGTGTGTATTATCCCTGTACTGTGACATCACTGTGTATTATCCATGTGCTGTGACATCACTGTGTATATTATCCCTGTACTGTGACATCACTGTGTATTATCCCTGTACTGTGACATCACTGTGTGTATTATCCCTGTACTGTGACATCACTGTATGTATTATCCCTGTACTGTGATATCACTGTGTATTATCCCTGTACTGTGACATCACTGTGTATATTATCCCTGTACTGTGACATCACTGTGTATATTATCCCCGGTCCTGTGACATCACTGTGTATTATCCCTGTACTGTGACATCACTGTGTGTATTATCCCTGTACTGTGACATCACTGTGTGTATTATCCCTGTACTGTGACATCACTGTGTGTATTATCCCTGTACTGTGACATCACTGTGTGTATTATCCCTGTACTGTGACATCACTGTGTGTATTATCCCTGTACTGTGACATCACTGTATGTATTATCCCTGTACTGTGACATCACTGTGTATATTATCCCTGTACTGTGACATCACTGTGTATATTATCCCTGTACTGTGACATCACTGTATGTATTATCCCTGTACTGTGACATCACTGTATGTATTATCCCTGTACTGTGATATCACTGTGTATTATCCCTGTACTGTGACATCACTGCATGTATTATCCCTGTACTGTGACATCACTGTGTATTATCCCTGTACTGTGACATCACTGTGTATTATCCCTGTACTGTGACATCACTGTATGTATTATCCCTGTACTGTGACATCACTGTGTATTATCCCTGTACTGTGACATCACTGTGTATATTATCCCTGTACTGTGACATCACTGTATGTATTATCCCTGTACTGTGACATCACTGTGTGTATTATCTAGGGATCGACCGATATCGTTTTTTAAGGGCCGATACCGATAATCGGTGCAGGTTAGGGCCGATAGCCGATAACTTATACCGATATTCCGGTATAAGTTATCGGCTATTTAACCCCCTGCGACACCGCTGCAGATCATTGATTTAAAGCGGGCGCTTTAAATCAATGATCTGCAGTGGCTTTTGCGGGGCCGCTGCCATAGGCCGCCACCACAACCCGCTTCTCTCCCCCTACCTGTCAGGGTGGTCCGGGCCATCCATCCTTCCTTCCTGTAGTGTCCGGGGGCGTTCCGGGTGAAGAGTGAATCGGTCCGGGCTGTCCTTCTTCTCCGGCGGTCATCTTCTCCACTCCGGGCAGGCTCCGGCCTAGTACGCTGCATAGACGCCGCTGCGCAGTGACGCCCGTGTGCAGCGACGAACCTGACGTCACGGCGTAGCTGCGTCTATGCAGTGTACTAGGCCGGAGCCTGCCCGGAGTGGAGAAGATGACCGCCGGAGAAGAAGGACAGCCCGGGCTGGTTCACTCTTCACCCGGAACGCCCCCGGACACTACAGGAAGGAAGGATGGATGGCCCGGACCACCCCCATTACGGGTAAGTTTAATTTTTTTATTGACTCGGAGGGTGGGGGAGGGGCCCGACCGGTATAGCGGTATGGGCAAAAATCCATACCGGTATACCGCCCAGCATCACGGTGGGGGGGGTGCGACGCGGTGGGTCGGGGGTGCGGTGCGGCGGGTCGAGGGGGTGGCAGTCGCGGTGCGGGGAATTATCGGCTTATCGGCAAGTTAATTGCCGATACCGATAATGCCCAAAATCGTGATTATCGGCCGATAATATCGGCCATACCAATAATCGGTCGATCCCTAGTATTATCCCTGTACTGTGACATCACTGTGTGTATTATCCCTGTACTGTGACATCACTGTGTGTATTATCCCTGTACTGTGACATCACTGTGTGTATTATCCCTGTACTGTGATATCACTGTGTATTATCCCTGTACTGTGACATCACTGTGTGTATTATCCCTGTGCTGTGACATCAATGTGTGTATTATCCCTGTACTGTGATATCACTGTGTATTATCCCTGTACTGTGACATCACTGTGTGTATTATCCCTGTACTGTGACATCACTGTGTGTATTATCCCTGTATTGTGACATCACTGTGTGTATTATCCCTGTACTGTGACATCACTGTGTGTATTATCCCTGTACTGTGACATCACTGTGTGTATTATCCCTGTACTGTGACATCACTGTGTGCATTATCCCTGTACTGTGACATCACTGTGTGTATTATCCCTGTTCTGTGACATCACTGTGTGTATTATCCCTGTACTGTGACATCACTGTGTGTATTATCCCTGTACTATGACATCACTTTGTGTATTATCCCTGTACTGTGACATCACTGTGTGTATTATCCCTGTACTGTGACATCACTATGTGTATTTTCCCTGTACTGTGACATCACTGTGTGTATTATCCCTGTACTGTGATATCACTGTGTATTATCCCTGTACTGTGACATCACTGTGTGTATTATCCCTGTACTGTGACATCACTGTGTATATTATCTCTGTACTGTGACATCACTGTGTGTATTATCCCTGTACTGTGACATCACTGTGTGTATTATCCCTGTACTGTGACATCACTGTGTGTATTATCTCTGAACTATAACATCACTGTGTGTTATCTCTATACTGCAACATCACTGTTGATACTTACACTGCACTGTGACATCACTGTATATATTAAGCCTGTATACCCTAATGTCACTGTACATATTTACATTGCACTGCGAGTGACAATACAGGGTAAATATGCACAGTGACATCACAGTTCAGAGTTAATATATACAGTGACATCACAGTTTAGAGTTAATATAAACAGTAATGTCTCTGTACAGGGACAATAAACAGTTTTGCCACTACAGGGTTAATAAACGCAGTGTTGTCACAGTAGAGGGTAACTATACAGTGATGTCATTGTACCGGGAAAATACCGATAATCGGTGCAGGTTAGGGCCGATAGCAGATAACTTATACCGATATTCCGGTATAAGTTATCGGCTATTTAACCCCCTGCGACACCGCTGCAGATCATTGATTTAAAGCGGGTGCTTTAAATCAATGATCTGCAGTGGCTTTTGCGGGGCCATAGGCCGCCGCCACAACCCGCTTCTCTCCCCCTACCTGTCAGGGTGGTCCGGGCCATCCATCCTTCCTTCCTGTAGTGTCCGGGGGCGTTCCGGGTGAAGAGTGAACCGGTCCGGGCTGTCCTTCTTCTCCGGCGGTCATCTTCTCCACTCCGGGCAGGCTCCGGCCTAGTACGCTGCATAGACGCCGCTGTGCAGTGACGCCCGTGTGCAGCGACGCACCTGACGTCACGGCGTAGCTGCGTCTATGCAGTGTACTAGGCCGGAGCCTGCCCTGAGTAGAGAAGATGACCGCCGGAGAAGAAGGACAGCCTGGACCGGTTCACTCTTCACCCGGAACGCCCCCGGACACTACAGGAAGGAAGGATGGATGGCCCGGACCACCCCCATTACGGGTAAGTTTAATTTTTTTATTGACTCGGAGAGTGGGGGAGGGGCCCGACCGGTATAGCGGTATGGGCAAAAATCCATACCGGTATACCGCCCACCATCACGGTGGGGGGGGGGGTGCGACGCGGTGGGTCGGGGGTGCGATGCGGCGGGTCGAGGGGGTGGCAGTCGCGGTGCGGGGAATTATCGGCTTATCGGCAAGGTAATTGCCGATACCGATAATGCCCAAAATCGTGATTATCGGCCGATAATATCGGCCATACCGATAATCGGTCGATTCTTAGTATTATCCCTGTACTGTGACATCACTGTGTGTATTATCCCTGTACTGTGACATCACTGTGTGTATTATCCCTGTACTGTGACATCACTGTGTGTATTATCCCTGTACTGTGATATCACTGTGTATTATCCCTGTACTGTGACATCACTGTGTGTATTATCCCTGTACTGTGACATCACTGTGTATATTATCTCTGTACTGTGACATCACTTTGTGTATTATCCCTGTACTGTGACATCACTGTGTGTATTATCCCTGTACTGTGACATCACTATGTGTATTTTCCCTGTACTGTGACATCACTGTGTGTATTATCCCTGTACTGTGATATCACTGTGTATTATCCCTGTACTGTGACATCACTGTGTGTATTATCCCTGTACTGTGACATCACTGTGTATATTATCTCTGTACTGTGACATCACTGTGTGTATTATCCCTGTACTGTGACATCACTGTGTGTATTATCCCTGTACTGTGACATCACTGTGTGTATTATCTCTGAACTATAACATCACTGTGTGTTATCTCTATACTGCAACATCACTGTTGATACTTACACTGCACTGTGACATCACTGTATATATTAAGCCTGTATACCCTAATGTCACTGTACATATTTACATTGCACTGCGAGTGACAATACAGGGTAAATATGCACAGTGACATCACAGTTCAGAGTTAATATATACAGTGACATCACAGTTTAGAGTTAATATAAACAGTAATGTCTCTGTACAGGGACAATAAACAGTTTTGCCACTACAGGGTTAATAAACGCAGTGTTGTCACAGTAGAGGGTAACTATACAGTGATGTCATTGTACCGGGAAAATACCGATAATCGGTGCAGGTTAGGGCCGATAGCAGATAACTTATACCGATATTCCGGTATAAGTTATCGGCTATTTAACCCCCTGCGACACCGCTGCAGATCATTGATTTAAAGCGGGTGCTTTAAATCAATGATCTGCAGTGGCTTTTGCGGGGCCACAGGCCGCCGCCACAACCCGCTTCTCTCCCCCTACCTGTCAGGGTGGTCCGGGCCATCCATCCTTCCTTCCTGTAGTGTCCGGGGGCGTTCCGGGTGAAGAGTGAACCGGTCCGGGCTGTCCTTCTTCTCCGGCGGTCATCTTCTCCACTCCGGGCAGGCTCCGGCCTAGTACGCTGCATAGACGCCGCTGCGCAGTGACGCCCGTGTGCAGCGACGCACCTGACGTCACGGCGTAGCTGCGTCTATGCAGTGTACTAGGCCGGAGCCTGCCCTGAGTGGAGAAGATGACCGCCGGAGAAGAAGGACAGCCCGGACCGGTTCACTCTTCACCCGGAACGCCCCCGGACACTACAGGAAGGAAGGATGGATGGCCCGGACCACCCCCATTACGGGTAAGTTTAATTTTTTTATTGACTCGGAGAGTGGGGGAGGGGCCCGACCGGTATAGCGGTATGGGCAAAAATCCATACCGGTATACCGCCCACCATCACGGTGGGGGGGGGTGCGACGCGGTGGGTCGGGGGTGCGATGCGGCGGGTCGAGGGGGTGGCAGTCGCAGTGCGGGGAATTATCGGCTTATCGGCAAGGTAATTGCCGATACCGATAATGCCCAAAATCGTGATTATCGGCCGATAATATCGGCCATACCGATAATCGGTCGATCCTTAGTATTATCCCTGTACTGTGACATCACTGTGTGTATTATCCCTGTACTGTGACATCACTGTGTGTATTATCCCTGTACTGTGACATCACTGTGTGTATTATCCCTGTACTGTGATATCACTGTGTATTATCCCTGTACTGTGACATCACTGTGTGTATTATCCCTGTACTGTGACATCACTGTGTATATTATCTCTGTACTGTGACATCACTGTGTGTATTATCCCTGTACTGTGACATCACTGTGTGTATTATCCCTGTACTGTGACATCACTGTGTGTATTATCTCTGAACTATAACATCACTGTGTGTTATCTCTATACTGCAACATCACTGTTGATACTTACACTGCACTGTGACATCACAGTTCAGAGTTAATATATACAGTGACATCACAGTTTAGAGTTAATATAAACAGTAATGTCTCTGTACAGGGACAATAAACAGTTTTGCCACTACAGGGTTAATAAACGCAGTGTTGTCACAGTAGAGGGTAACTATACAGTGATGTCATTGTACCAGGAAAATATACACAGTGAAGTCAGCGTTCAAGAATAATAAACTGTGATGTCACTACAGGGTTGTTATACACAGTGACATCAAATTATATTATGAAGCACGGTGATGCCACAGTTTATTATGAAGCGCAGTGATGTCACAGTTTATTATGAAGCGCAGTGATGTCACAGTTTATTATGAAGCACGGTGATGTCACAGTTTATTATGAAGCACGGTGATGTCACAGATTATTATGAAGCACGGTGATGTCACAGTTTATTATGAAGCACGGTGATGTCACAGTTTATTATGAAGCACGGTGATGTCACAGTTTATTATGAAGCACGGTGATGTCACAGATTATTATGAAGCACGGTGATGTCACAGTTTATTATGAAGCACGGTGATGTCACAGTTTATTATGAAGCACGGTGATGTCACAGTTTATTATGAAGCACGGTGATGTCACAGTTTATTATGAAGCACGGTGATGTCACAGTTTATTATGAAGCACGGTGATGTCACAGTTTATTATGAAGCACGGTGATGTCACAGTTTATTATGAAGCACGGTGATGTCACAGTTTATTATGAAGCACGGTGATGTCACAGATTATTATGAAGCACGGTGATGTCACAGTTTATTATGAAGCACGGTGATGTCACAGTTTATTATGAAGCACGGTGATGTCACAGTTTATTATGAAGCACGGTGATGTCACAGTTTATTATGAAGCACGGTGATGTCACAGTTTATTATGAAGCACGGTGATGTCACAGTTTATTATGAAGCACGGTGATGTCACAGTTTATTATGAAGCACGGTGATGTCACAGTTTATTATGAAGCACGGTGATGTCACAGTTTATTATGAAGCACGGTGATGTCACAGTTTATTATGAAGCACGGTGATGTCACAGTTTATTATGAAGCACGGTGATGTCACAGTTTATTATGAAGCACGGTGATGTCACAGTTTATTATGAAGCACGGTGATGTCACAGTTTATTATGAAGCACGGTGATGTCACAGTTTATTATGAAGCACGGTGATGTCACAGTTTATTATGAAGCACGGTGATGTCACAGTTTATTATGAAGCACGGTGATGTCACAGTTTATTATGAAGCACGGTGATGTCACAGTTTATTATGAAGCACGGTGATGTCACAGTTTATTATGAAGCACGGTGATGTCACAGTTTATTATGAAGCACGGTGATGTCACAGTTTATTATGAAGCACGGTGATGTCACAGATTATTATGAAGCACGGTGATGTCACAGTTTATTATGAAGCACGGTGATGTCACAGTTTATTATGAAGCACGGTGAGGTCACAGTTTATTATGAAGCACGGTGATGTCACAGTTTATTATGAAGCACGGTGATGTCACAGTTTATTATGAAGCACGGTGATGTCACAGTTTATTATGAAGCACGGTGATGTCACAGTTTATTATGAAGCACGGTGATGTCACAGTTTATTATGAAGCACGGTGATGTCACAGTTTATTATGAAGCACGGTGATGTCACAGTTTATTATGAAGCACGGTGATGTCACAGATTATTATGAAGCACAGTGATGTCACAGTTTATTATGAAGCACGGTGATGTCACAGTTTATTATGAAGCACGGTGATGTCACAGTTTATTATGAAGCACGGTGATGTCACAGATTATTATGAAGCACGGTGATGTCACAGATTATTATGAAGCACAGTGATGTCACAGTTTATTATGAAGCACAGTGATGTCACAGTTTATTATGAAGCACAGTGATGTCACAGAGACTAAAGAATGTACGTATGATAAAGATGGCGGGATGCTATTGAAACGTCACACATACATGGGGGAAGAAAACACTTGGATAATGTAGATTAATAGATAGATTTGAGATAGATAGATATGAGATAGATAGATAGGTGTATCCCAATCAGGGGGCCTCTAGCTATTCCAAAACGACAACTCCCAGCATGTCTTTGGCTGTATGGGCATACTGGGAGTTGTAGTTTTGCAACAGCTGGAGGCCCCCTGGTTGGGAAACACTGATCTATCTATCTATCAATCATCTATCTATCTATCTATCCAGACAAAGAATAAGTCAGCCAGCACTTTAGTTGATACCAAACTATTATATGGACCTGGCCTACAGGTGCACGTTACTAGGCTAGATATACAGCAGCAGAAGAATGCAGCAGCACACTGCCAGCACAAGGATATAGGTGAAACATGAACATGCAGATAAAACCTGTAGAGCTATACAGCTATGGTGTAATAGATGCAAATGTGAAACTATGAGATAGTGAGGCACTTAGCTCGCAAATAGCTGTATAGCTCTCCATGTTTTAACTGCATGTTCATGTTTCACCTATATCCTTGTGCTGGCAGTGTGCTGCTGCATTCTTCTGTTGCTGTATATCTAGCCTAGTAGCGTGCACCTGTAGGCCAGGTCCATATAATAGTTTGGTATCAACTAAAGTGCTGGCTGACTTATTCTTTGTCTGTATTGCACATACGGGGGAGTGGCTACCTCCATGTTGGCCTTGCACCCCACCCACCTCTATCAGGTGTGTATATAAGGTGTCTTGGATGTTCCAGACCCTGCCATGCTTACTGAACTGTTCACACAGAGGCATATTCACAGTGTAGGGTCCGTCCCAAGGAGGCCACCTTATCGCGGTGGGACGGTCCAAGCTATTTGACCGCCGGCGGAGACAAATTTGCGAGCTAAGTGCCTCACTATTTCATTGTTTCACATTTGCATCTATTACACCATAGCTGTATAGCTCTCCATGTTTTATCTGCATGTTCATGTTTCACCTATATCCTTGTGCTGGCAGTGTGCTGCTGCA